>NW_027263342.1:0-62500 GCF_902827115.2 Pseudochaenichthys georgianus
CTGTGATACACTGATGAGAAACAGGATAATAGGAGACCTTTAAATGTGGTATATAAATAAATAAAGATTGAGATTGATTTTTCTTCCTCCTCTTCCTCTTCCTCTTCCTCCTCTTCCTCCTCCTCTTCCTCTTCCTCCTCAGGTTGCTGTTCTGCTGTTGGTTTCCGTGGATGCTTCGCACTGAGATGCAGTCCTAACAACTTCCTGGACCGATCTCTCTCCATGTTCGTGTTGCTCTCTCACCGTCAGTCCTCGTAGTGACCCTCTCTTCTCTCAGCCCTCTCATCTAGCCGTTCTATAGCAGATCTATAGTGCCTTGTATCTGATCAACATGTCCTTTGCTATTCTCTTTACACACCTTCACCCAGCCTCACCTCATCGTCGTGTCTTTGTTTAGACATCAGTGTGTGCTGCTGCTCCCTTTGGGTCTCTGGCGTAACATTAGAAACCAATGCAGATGAGTAACGTCTCAGTTTACAAATATATGCATTAACGGTGGGGTCGGAGTTCACTTCAGAAACACGTGTTGTTATATTCCATGGAATGCTCTTCACATCCCGATAGCAATCGCGGTGGTGGCGAAGTCGATAGGGACTTGGCAACTGGAAGGTCACCAGTTCAAGTCCCGGCAAGACCAAGTGCTACCGAGGTGTCCCTGAGCAAGGCACCGTTCCCCACACTGCTCCCCGGGCGCCGTTCAAAATGGCTGCACACTGCTACTAACACTAGGATGGGTCAAATGCAGAGAAACAATTTCCCCACGAGGGATTCATAAAAGTCTGTCTTATCTTATCTTAATATCTGAAGTGATTTGACAAAAAAATCCAAAAATATCATCAGTGGAAGCCGTGGCGCTGTAAAAAGCTCGACCAATCATCTGAGCCGGCTCAAGTAACTGGATGGCCTACCTGCCTGTCAGCCTGCCATCGGGGCACAGACTTACCTCGTGCCCTCATTGGTCATGTGCGCGTCCGTGTGTTGGGGGAGGGGCTCTGAGAGGAAGTCTGAAGGAAGGGGCAGATTTTTTCCGGCTGCGTGCTTTCAGATTCTCGCGCTGGTTTCTCCGTTCTTACCCCCCCCACCTTTAATGTTATATTTGCCAAACCAAAAGTTCACTAGACACACGTTCAGTTAGCCAATTAAATGGCTGTTTTCGGTGGTTATCTTTAAGACAATCTCCACACAGTTTGAAATGATTTCTGCCTTCGCTGCTGCTTCCTCGTCTGACACTTAGATCTCAATCCTAAACACGTAACAAGTGTGTGTGAAGTGACTCTCCTCCTCACCTGCATGCTTTCATCTCAGATGTCAAACTGAAAACAGGGTTAATCAATTGCTGAATGTATCGTAGTGTCAGTTAATCTTGATTTGTATATCCTTTTGTCTTCATCAGTTGTTCTATAAACACGCTGCTCTGTAATTATCGTGGATGCAGACATGTTGTTCTCAGCAGGTCACGCTTGATGTATCGTTCACGACAGATTGGAAGACATCGTGCTGAAAGCATTTAGCTAATTCAGTTCAAGTACTGGTGGCCTGTAATTATATATCCGTGTATTGTGCAATAGAAATTAGTCAATCGTTAGCGTTGAAATCTTAAGACGAGCTGCAATCATATTTTGTCGTTAACCAAAAGCTCAAACCCAAACTTCCTTTGATGCAAATGTAAAATCAAGTGTTTTTCGCCCGCTACTTGTGATATTTATGTTTCTGTGCCATCACTCTCGCGTGTACTAAATAAGCTTCTTTAAAAACACCTGAATGAAGTTAAGTATTTGTTTAGTGTCCTTTCATCTCGTCCATGTCGGGGTTTCATTTCTAGAAATCTGAACCCTCGTTAAATTCTCTTCACGACATTTTAAAAAGTTTCCTCTGCTTCTATCCCTCCTTCCTCCTCCCTCTATCCTCATTTATAAAAAAAGACTTTGCTTCCTTTTGTGAACGTGAGCATCTGTGCAGAAAGTTAATGTTTGCTTCATGTTCAAATCTCTCTCGAAGTATAACTGAAAACAGCAATATGTAAACAGTGTCTGTGGAAATGTGTTGATGTTGATCTCTACACTCTGTACGCACACGAAGACACGGAGATAATAAATAAAAACTCGCTCACATGCTCTGATTGCCAGGACTGCAAATAACACATGTTTTCACGCTGTTAAGAAAATAACCTAACGATTGTTTTTCTGCACATTCAGACTTTTTTGTTGGTATTTTTCACTGTTTCTTGTAATAAAATACAGTTCACTTTAACACAACACGAATAAAGCTAAAAGTGGACATCCAAAGCGAAATCTAATACATGAAGAACATCAAACAGGCAATATCATGCGTTCACATTCTTCAATATATGTCTGCATTCTTCTAAAGTTTTTTGGGGAAACTAAATGGAATGATAACCAAAAATATCGATATGTTCCACATTTGAAGTCAGATTTATTCTCCACTGTTTTCCATTTCCCTGAAACCGTCATTAAAGTGTTTGAAAGATCGTTAAAGTCACTCCGCAGACGACTCAGCGCTTTCCCGTCTCCTTTCCCCAATCCGAACCCGAACAAAAGAGCCAGAGGAACGAAATAATAATAACACCACGTTTTAGTGTTTTTATAACCTCACGGTAACGGAGCGTCCACACTACAGCTTCAAAAATAGCTTGGAGCTGGGCGTGTCTGGAGCTTGGGGATTTTATTCAAGCAACACGACCAACAACCAATCACATGAATCTCCCGCCCCCGACACACAAAGCAAAACCCCCGGGGATTTTATGCGAGCAATATATATATAAACTCCCCAAACAGGCGAAAACCTACCAGTTTCCCCCACTGTCTCTGCCACCTCCCTCCATGCTGGTTCCTCCGGTTTGTATCCCGGTAGGTGAAGAGGGTCTGGTCATACAAAACCGGGTGGTTGCTACGGCGATAGTTAGTTTCTCCTCCGACTTTTTTTGAAATATAGAAATGAACGGCGGGATATCTCTCCCAGCTTAGACGCGGTTTGATTGGCTACGGCTTGAGCTGTCAGATTTTGGGGAACGGGATTTGATTGGCTGGCGCTGGCTACTCCGGCGTCAGAAGTTGAACAATGTTCAACTTCTGACGCCGGAGACGCCTGACGGAGCGTCCACACTACAGCTCCAAAAATAGCTTGGAGCTGGGCGTGTCTGGAGCTTGGGGATTTTATTCAAGCAACACGGCCAACAACCAATCACATGAATCTCCCGCTCCCGACACACAAAGCAAAACCCCCGGGGATTTTATGCGAGCAATATATATATAAACTCCCCAAACAGGCGAAAACCTACCAGTTTCCCCCACTGTCTCTGCCACCTCCCTCCATGCTGGTTCCTCCGGTTTGTATCCCGGTAGGTGAAGAGGGTCTGGTCATACAAAACCGGGTGGTTGCTACGGCGATAGTTAGTTTCTCCTCCGACTTTTTTTGAAATATAGAAATGAACGGCGGGATATCTCTCCCAGCTTAGACGCGGTTTGATTGGCTACGGCTTGAGC
This sequence comes from Pseudochaenichthys georgianus, assembly GCF_902827115.2. Classification (NCBI taxonomy): domain Eukaryota; kingdom Metazoa; phylum Chordata; class Actinopteri; order Perciformes; family Channichthyidae; genus Pseudochaenichthys; species Pseudochaenichthys georgianus. Next base: position 3,504 of record NW_027263342.1, read on the forward strand.
TGTCAGATATTGGGAAACGGGATTTGATTGGCTGGCGCTGGCTACTCCGGCGTCCAGGTGACCAGAAGTTGAACAATGTTCAACTTCTGGTCGCCTGGGACGCCTGAGACGCCTCACTCTGCTACCCACAATTCAGTTCGGCGAAAAAGCGCGGCTGCGTGACGTCACCCCGTTGAAAGTGAATGGGCAGATTGGAGCAGCTTGGAGCTTTCGACGCTGTCGACGCTGTAGTGTAGACGGGCCGTGAGACGGACCGCTCTGCTACCCACAATTCAGTTCGGCGAAAAAGCGAGGCTACGTGACGTCACCCCGTTGAAAGTGAATGGGCAGATTGGAGCTGTAGACGCTGTAGTGTGGACGGGCCGTTAGGGAGGTGTTTTGCTGAAGGCAGGTGATCATTAGAGACGTCAGTGGACACCGTGATGGTCTTTGTGCAGTAAACGTACCGTGAAGTCAATTTGTCTCCGTGCAGAACGTAGTGTTCTTGCTGCTGTGTAAACGGCCACTAAGTGTCACTATCAAGACACACAACATGTCACTCACCTTTCCTCATTATAACATAAAGGGATGTCACACAAATCAATACTTAGTGGAAGCAAAGAGGCCTATTATGGTGGCGTTAAACGTTCTGGTTATTCGTCATTATTACAGACAAGGTTGAGAATTGGCCTGGCTCTTGATTCTAGGATAAGGCATATCCAATTGCATTTAATACTGAATACAACTAGCTTTTTGGCTTTCATTTCATCGAAAGTCTGCTGGTTAACATTAGCTGTTAGCTGCTAAATGTTTTAGCTGTTAGTTGTTAACAGTAAGCTGTAAGGAGTTAGCTGTTGGCTGTTAGCTGTAAGGAGTTGGCTGTTAGCTGTTAGCTGTAAACTGTTAGCTGTTAGTTGTTAGCTGTAAGGAGTTAGCTGTTAGCTGTTCACAGTAAGCTGTAAGGAGTTAGCTGTTGGCTGTTAGCTGTAAACTGTTAGCTGTTAGTTGTTAGCTGTAAGGAGTTAGCTGTTAGTTGTTAGCTGTAAGCTGTTAGCTGTTAACAGTAAGCTGTAAGGAGTTAGCTGTTGGCTGTTGGCTGTTAGCTGTAAACTGTTAGCTGTTAGTTGTTAGCTGTAAGGAGTTAGCTGTTAGCTGTTAGTTGTTAGCTGTTAACAGTAAGCTGTAAGGAGTTAGCTGTTGGCTGTTAGTTGTTAGCTGTAAGCTGTTAACAGTAAGCTGTAAGGAGTGAGCTGTTAGCTTTAAACTGTTAACAGTACAACACAGTCTCACGGCATTTCGTGTTATCGTCATGAAATTAATCTATTGATTCGTGTTCACCAACAACATTTCGCCATGTTTTTCGTGTCACACAGAACGATTTTAAAAGCAATGTAAATAATTAGAAGGAAAAACAGATAAAAAAAATACAGATTTCAGTATTCTGAGGCTCTGAGCCATTTATTTTCCTCGCGGATGGCAAAAATACTCCGACATTATACTATTTAAAATAAAAGGGATAGGGTTAGGCTTAGGGTAAGATATTGAGTAAGAAAATGTTTTTAGGAACCACACAGCTTAAAGACCCGACCGGAAACAAAGACGTGGTGCAGGCACGAAACATACTACCAATAGAAATACATTGCGTTTAATCTTGTTGGTGAACACGAATCAATAGATTACATTTATTTCGTGACAATAACACAAAATGCCGTGAGACTGGGTTGAACAGTAAGCCGTAATCAGTTAGCTTTTAGCTGTTATCAGTAGGCTTTAAGCAGTTAGCTTTTAGCTGTTAGCCGTAATCAGTTAGCTTTTAGCTGTAAGCAGTTAGCTTTAAGCAGTTAGCTGTTAGCCGTAATCAGTTAGCTTTTAGATATTAGCTGTAAGCAGTTAGCTTTTAGCTGTAAGCAGTTAGCTTTTAGCTGTTATCAGTAAGCTTTAAGCAGTTAGCTTTTAGCTGTTAGCCGTAATCAGTTAGCTTTTAGCTGTAAGCAGTTAGCTTTAAGCAGTTAGCTGTTAGCCGTAATCAGTTAGCTTTTAGATATTAGCTGTAAGCAGTTAGCTTTTAGCTGTTAGCTGTTAGCATCTGGTGAACAGAGGTCCCATAGCGTTAGTTTTATGATGAGTTCTTGAATATTGGGTGAATATAAATCATAACCTTATTATGATATGTTCCAATGTCAACTTACGTTACATTTGAACGGGTTTTCCCGGTTTTCTCAGCAATTTACAAAGATTTATAGGAAATTATGATTTTCTAAACAAAAAAAACATCTTCAAATTGTTGTTTTTTTTACCGTGGTATCGAGGATCGTGAAATCTGCTGGTATTGGTGTCGACTGCTAAATTGATGGTATTGTGACATCCCTTATTACATATTGTCTATTTCATTTTCTACATTTAATGGACTTAGCCGGTTCCACTGAGCTCTTTAACTACAAATACAGTACCTATAAATCTTGCTTCTATCAAATTAAAGTCACGTTTATATTTGTCTCACCTCCATCTGGTGGCGTATACGTGAAACAAGGTATTTGTAATTTTAGTTAACATCCAGAAATGCCGGTTTTGTCCTCTTAATTCCTCTATAATCGATCGGTGTATGTGTCTGAGAATAAAACGTTACAGTCTCATAGAAACTAACTCAGCCCGGGTTCTTTTAACATCAACAAGAGTATAGCATATATTTTGATAACTTCACTAAGTGTACTTTTTGGTTCTCTGGTTTTGTAGTGTGTGTGTTTTACTTTGTGCTCAGTCCATGTGTGTGAATAACTCCTGTTTAAAAGTGTGTGAGGAGGATGACGGACGTTAGGGCGAAACAGGAGAGAAGGAGCATCGGACAGAATCCTAATCTAACAGAAACTCACTGCATGAAACTCTCTCTCAGTATTCTCTCTTTTGGGTTTTTCAATATGTGTATCTTCTTCTGATCAGCATGGAAACTGCTTGATAACAATGACAACTCTATGAATATAATAAAGAATTTTGTGTTGTTTTTCTACCCTTCGTGTCCTTTGCTTTTACTCACAGAACACTCGTTTATTTTGATCAGATTTTTTATTATCAAATCATATTTAAATGTGATTTCCAGAGGGGAAAGTAACTAACTACATTTACTAAAGTACTGTTCTTAATTACAATTTTGAGGTACTTTACTTGAGTATTTCCATGTAATGCTATTTTGTACTTCTACTCCTCTACAGTTCAGAGGTACATGGTGTACTTCTCCTCCACTACATGTATTTAATACCTTTAGTTACTTCTCAGATGTGGATGAATGATGTGAAATATAACCAAGTGTTGAATCAGACTTTAGTTCCACCTGGAGTAAATCCACCAGCTACCCTGCAGTCTACAAAGTACTTCAGACTAGCTGCACCTCCACCAGCTACCCTGCAGTCTACAAAGTACTTCAGACTAGCTGCACCTCCACCAGCTACCCTGCAGTCTACAAAGTACTTCAGACTAGCTGCACCTTCACCAGCTACCCTGCAGTCTACAAAGTACTTCAGACTAGCTGCACCTCCACCAGCTACCCTGCAGTCTACAAAGTACTTCAGACTAGCTGCACCTTCACCAGCTACCCTGCAGTCTACAAAGTACTTCAGACTAGCTGCACCTCCACCAGCTACCCTGCAGTCTACAAAGTACTTCAGACTAGCTGCACCTTCACCAGCTACCCTGCAGTCTACAAAGTACTTCAGACTAGCTGCACCTCCACCAGCTACCCTGCAGTCTACAAAGTACTTCAGACTAGCTGCACCTTCACCAGCTACCCTGCAGTCTACAAAGTACCTGCAGTCTACAAAGTACAAAGTACACTTTCATGATCAATCATTATAAAACACATCATATATATTATTCTGAAATGGACCAATCTGCACAACGACTACTTTTACTGTCTTTCACTATATTTAGATGAGAATACTTTCTACTTTCACTTGAGGAACGTTTTGAATGCAGGACTTTTACTGTAACAGAGTATTCCTACACTCTGGTACTTCTACTTTTACTCAAGGACCAGATCTGAGTACTTCTACTTTTACTCAAGTACAAGACCTCAGTACTTCTACTTTTACTCAAGAACAAGATCTGAGTACTTCTACTTTTACTCAAGAACAAGATCTGAGTACTTCTACTTTTACTCAAGTACAAGATCTGAGTACTTCTGCTTTTACTCAAGTAGAAGATCTGAGTACTTCTACTTTTACTCAAGTACAAGATCTGAGTACTTCTACTTTTACTCAAGTACTAGATCTGAGTACTTGATCCACCTCTGCATGTTACTGTACTGGATTTATTTTTACAGCTTTAACATTTCATTCTGCATTAGTACTTTAACTTTTGGTCATTTAAGTGTTTATACGTTTACTGAAGATATTACCATTTTAGTATAATTTAAACACAATGTTCTTAACCATCTATTTAGATATGTATGCAATTTATTTTAATAGTCTCTCGAATTCACAGCTGAACAATAAATACTGAATCACTATTTTGATAATCCATTAAATGTTGATGTGATTTTTTTGCAACAAAGTCAGAAATGACAGTTTTCAGCCTCAAAACGATGGATTACCTTGGATGAATTTGAGAAAGCCATTTCAAACACCACTCGGCTATTAATCTAGAAAATAATCAGCAGATTAATCGATAATAAAAATAGAGTTAGTTGCAGCCTTAATCACTGCTTCCATTGGGTAATGAACTGTTGCTTAACATAATCTATACATATAAAATCAATTAAAAAAACGAAGACAAAATTCATTTCCACTGTTTATTTGTCAAGTAAAACCCTCCACATGCGTACACAGGTTCCAATAAATTACATAATAAAAATACAAAATAATTTAAAAAGTCACTCCGAAGAGACTGAACTGCATCTTAACCCACACGTCTCTTTAATCCACTCTCAGGTGTATCTGGTGATTTCCCCAGCTGCACCTGAATGCATCATCACAGTTCATAACCTCTGCAGTCAGATGACCTTTGACCTCAGGAGGAGTTTGATCTCTGACCTCAGGAGGAAGGTGTGTGACTACCCGATTTGCACGTCTGCTTGATTTGCACCGCGTAAGCGCGAGCAGCTATATTGAACAGCTAAGTACGGCAAGCCAAACAGGACATTTGACTTTTTTTATGAAAAGTAATTTCCCTTTTCCAGGAATGTCAACAGAAGAAGTTACGCCAGACGAAACATTTAAATGAAAACAATTCACAGTTAAGTATTAGATATGAATTATGACTGCCATAAATGATTGCATACATTTAGACTTTCTTATCTTTCCAGGCTGTCAAACAAGTTAAATCCATTTCTCACTTATTCTAAGGATGTACTTAAACCACTAAAAGAACTTCTTCTCAAATAATCGGGAGATGACGTTGTTGCAACAATAACGCATCTCTCTCGTTCAGAACGTTGTAATGTATGCTGTGTGTGTGTGAGGACCCCAGGGAGAATAGCCAATGCTCGTGCTAGTGCTAATAAAGACAACGATTAATGTGGTTGTTTTCTTCGTTGCCAAACACCGCTTTGTCAAATGTCCCACTTGGGTTGCTGTACGTAGCGGTCCAATATGGAGGAACAACTCGCGCTTGCGCAGTGAACATCGGGAAGTCACAAGGTGTACAGGGTTCAGAGGAAGGAGGTGAAGAACGTGTTCTCCTTCCCTAGAGACGGGGATTCGACCTTTGACCCGCTGCGCTGCCCTCTCCTCCTTCGAGCTCTGCGGTTCTTAAACCACACCTGAAAAACACAAGAGAGGAAGAATTCACTGCATGTTCACTTCACACCTTTCACAAATAAAACATCTCTACTTGTCACTCAATGTAAGGATTTAGTCGATTGAGTCTTATTCAAAAGATAAGAACTAAGAACATCAGATTGTCTAAGCAGGAAAGTTGTTAAATGTAAAAATGTTATTGTTGTTTGAAAGCTTAAAAATGCTGTTGTATATAATATAAAGTAAACATTAAAACATATACTAATAAACAAAATACGTATTAAAGTTATGAAATGAGAAAAGCTGTAAACTGGCGGTCAAAACAACTTTTATTTTTAAATTGGAGGATCGATAGTCTGCTGCAGACCGTGCGTACAAATGCCCCATGGAGAGGTTTTACGCACATGGTAGTATGTGTTAATCAGCATGTGTTATAGCAACGTTAAATATTAACTTCCAGATAAAAGGAAAAACCTAATTTGTCAAATTAAAATAAAAACCTCTCGGTAATTCGGTTTGAATTCATTCTGACACTCACCCTGACAGTCTCCTCGCTCAGCCCGGTCCTCCTCGCGACCTCAGCTCGCACGTCCACCGCCGGATAGTCGGTGTGCTCGTGCAGCGCCTCGAGCCTTTTGGTCTGACTGTTGGTGAACACCGTCCTCAACCGGGTCTTCTGACGCGACTGAGACTGCGCGGACACCCCATTCTGATGGTAACCATGGTATCCGTGGTAGCCTGGGAGGAACTGCTGAGCATCTGCTAAAAACAAAAATAGATCAAATGGTTAATACATATGTTTGATTGTAGTGAAATGTCCACGTTTCATTTCAACTTCTCTCGCTTTATTTTAAGTTTCATCATTCCCCCCCGAGTATTTTTTATTCAGATGTTCAGTACACAATATTTAATACAGATAACCCTTTAAATTACTGATATGTCAAAGACTATCAACTATACTTATTCAGAGGCAATTGTTTTGTAAAGAATCCATGAAAATAGCGGGTTTTTGCCCCAGAGAAAACAAGAGAAAACGCCTCAATCTAGCTGAAAAAAAGTCGAAAGTAGGCATTTGATAAAGGGCTTTAGATGTCAGTCCGTATAGAAGACGAGCTGCTATGTCGTAATGGCCTTAAGTTTAAAGCATTGTGGATTTAATGGGTTTGAATGCGGACATTTCGGCGGGGACACACTTTATTACAAACTTGTTTTAGGAGCTGTGGTTAAAAAGAACTCACTCGCTTTCCGAAATGCATGCCGTTCGCATTTCAATGAAAACAACTCGAAACAACAGCGAGGGAACACGGCCGCGTGACCACTTCGATATACAAGTGAAATACACGAGCAATCACTTTATCATTATCATTCTATTTGATCATTTCCCCGAAATAAAAGTATTCTGGATTCAAGTTCCTTTTCTTTTCCCTTCACTATATCTGTAAAGCGTATTTGAGCACATATTATTATGTTATCATCACTAGCACATGTAATACATTTAACCCTTTACATTCCTGATAAGTCGCTGTTATGTTGTAAAGACAGTAGGCTACGCTTAAATACTTATGGATGTAAAGGGTTTTAAATGCGGACATTTTGGATTATAAACACGTTATTATGAACTTGTTTTAGGAGCTGTGGTTGCGAGCGAGGATAACTGTTGCGCATGTGTCGTTATTTCACTTTAAGTTACCACGTATACAAGTTAAACACACGAACACTCATGTTAACAGTATCAGTGTAGCACGTGCTCTTACCCGCGGGGTCCTGGCTGCTGAAGTGGAAATGAACCGTGGCGTTTGGATAAAAGCTGCTGAAATGTGCGGGATGATCCGCGGCTCCGTGCGGGTACAACGCGTCTCCACAGTGGACTCCTCGGTACTGAATGCAGCCTGGAGCCGGGTGTTGGACCGGGATCGATGCCGGTGGTGATCTGATATCCCCAGAGGATTCCTGCCCGGTCATCCCCCGGAGGAATGGATCCGGGGAAAAGTCTCTCACTGTCGGCTTGAGTCCCAGCTGAGGGGAGAGGATGCGCTCGATGCTGAAATCGGACACTCTGTTTCCGGACATGGTTCACCTGGAAAAGCTGCAGAGATCTGAGCTCTGCGGAGATCCGGAGTCCATTTAAACAGAACCAGTGCCGGCACACACCTGAGCGATGCTAATGGCTGGAGGCAGTGTCTGAGGCGGGAGATCAGAGGAGATCTGAGCTTTGATTTGACCTCTGACTTTATATAACGATGGGCCATCAGTCTGTGTTCCCCTTAATGTGAGATGATGTGTTCATTTTAACATAACTTCCTTAAGTACCTTTGCCTGAAACCCATCTTTTACTTTTCTTTCTGATCAAACGACATTTCTTTTCGGTTTATTCCTGACACAATGTATCCCTGAAGTCTCCATTGTTATGTTCTGTATCAGTTTGAAAGGCCTGAGATCTGCTGTCATCAGGATGAGAGCCGTCAGTGTTCGCTGGAGGAGATCCGAGCTTTGATTTGACCTCTTTATCTAATGATGACCCATCAGTCTGTGTTCACCCTTAATGTGTACTTAATGTGTTTAATTACATTTACCTTAGTTAAGTAACTTTGCCTTAAGCCTTAGATTTCAGATCTACCAAGTCTATTGTTATATAATGATGAACCATGAGTCAGTCTTCACCCTTAATTTGTACTTAAAGGGATAGTGGAAATCCGCGAATGTTGGGTTTAACTTATGTATTTTTATTAAAAATAAGCATAATAAACAATCTTTTTTAATTTCATGCGCCTAGTTTCATTTTATTTTCAATTCTACTGCTCCCGACCACGCCCTCTCAATGAAACGAAATACTTCGGGAATCTTCGGGTGATGACGAAAACAAAGGAAGACGGGCACAAACATTGGACGAGGCACGAGTATTTTATTATGTTTTCTGGCTGATTTAATGCATCATTAGCCTGTACCATTGTGGACAACGCCATGTATTGCCTGTCGATTAGGCGACCGGAGGCCTCGTCATCCGATAATCCGGTACACAGTGTCGAATGTGTACACTAGTCATCATATAGACATGATAGACTAACAGTACTGTGAGTACAGCCTACACTTGACAGGCAGCCTGGCTAGCCTAGGATTAGGACCATACTACGTCAAAAGACCGATTGGCTCTAGCTGTATATCATGCTAGTATACAATTCATTTACATTTATTCATGTAATTAATGCCCATAAGGCTGTTACATATACAATAATAAATGTGACAAGATAATTTATGTGAACCTGACCCTGGTATGTTATGAAATGTACCCTACATGCAGTCATCCTCGGGCATAGCCATAGGCCTACAGTGCATGTATGCCAACTATTGCAATATATAATATAGCGCCTAGCGTGAGCTATGCTTGGGGACCTACCAGTCAAGATTATTTGTGCGTAGGGGTGCATCATCTGGCGCCTGGTCCTGGTCATCCTCGCCATTGCCCATGCCGTGAACTAACTCCATCACCTCGGGCTCGAACAAATAAGGACGTAATGGTCCATCGTCTGGCTCAATATTCTCACCATCGTCGCTTACTGAACCGGATTCAGATTCAGTTCCTAAAACTACATTTTCGCAGGAAAGCCGAGAGGATGTTTCTGACTCGCTATCATCACTGGATACCTCGTACAATCCTTCTTCTTTGTCTGGTATATTTGCCCTTCCACGTTCATTCTGCATAGACGCCGTGGTTTGTTATCGTTTCGTCTTCCTGAGTTTTCCTCACTTCCGGTTTGGCTGACTCATCATTTCGTTTCTAAAAAAGTTCGGGGAAGCTGCAATAAAGTGCTTCTAACATGCGTAAGGCAATTATTATATATTTTTAATCAGCTGTGATTGTTTTGGTACGTAATTATGCTTGTATATAAGTTAAAACGAAACTATTTGGGGTTCAATTTCCACTATCCCTTTAATGTGTTTAATTACATTTACCTTACTTAAGTAACTTTGCCTTAAGCCTTAGATTTCAGATCTACCAAGTCTATTTTTATATAATGATGAACCATGAGTCAGTCTTCACCCTTAGTGTGTACTTATTTTAAGATGATTTGTTTAATTACATTTACCTTACTTAAGTATATTTGCCATAAGCCCATCCTTTACTTTTATTTCTGATTTACAAACTACATTTCTTTTGTACGTATTGTGTGTTTTGTTATCGTATCCCTGACCTCAACGTATCAGATACGTCTCTATTCTTATCTCCATAGTCTAAAAGGTTGTATTTGGTGTTGTTGTAGCATCATAGGATCTGGATCACATCATTTCTCTTAAACCTTAATGTCAGCATATTTTAATTTATAGTCTTGTATGCATGCACTCGTTACCCTTTTTTACTTGTCATTGTGTGTACTATAATATCCGCTTGTGTTCCCTCCGTGTACTTGGAGGTAGGAAGTGTGTTTGATAAAGAGACTCTGAATGCAGGGTTTGATGTCTGATCTGAGCTTCCTTTGACCTCTTGAACTCTGAAGTGTTTCACAGGAAGCACTCGACCTCATTTAATCTCTGGATCACCTGTTAGCACTCACCTGTCTTCAAAGGATGGATCCTGCAGGTATCAGGACGTCAATGTGGTGTTTATTCAAATACTAAGACATCTGTGTTCAATCGGTTTTGTAATTATCACCACAGAACAAGTCTTTGTCAGTTATGTTGTAAAATAACAGATACGAATATACCCTTTTTCTTTGATGCACTGAAACACAAACTTCATATGTTCCTCTCAACTGTCTCTTTGCATTTCTCTCATTACCTGTCATGACCTCAGTGTGGTTTGAATGATTTGGGGGCGTGGCTTATGTCAGAAGTGTTCATTGGTTTAGGATTAAACCAGCAGTTCAATCCGGAGAGACTTCATTTTGTTTAAAGAACATTTATTTACATTTATTAAGTCTTTGGCGATTAGCCCCCGATCCTCAGATCGTATCTAAAGGGGGAATGCAGCCGTGAGCAGAGGAGCCCCCGGGTCTAGACTCTGTAGTGATGATGATGAAGATCTGGATTTGATGAGGAGGTGGGATGAAGAGGAGGTGGGATGAGGTCTTTTGATTAGCTCTCCTGGCACTGGATGTGATGGGAGGAGGCGGATGGGGAGGAGGCGGATGGGGAGGAGGCGGATTGAGAGGAGGCGGATGATGAGAGGAGGCGGATGATGAGAGGAGGTGGATGGGGAGGAGGCGGATGGGGAGGAGGCGGATGGGGAGGAGGCGGATGGGGAGGAGGCGGATTGAGAGGAGGCGGATGGGGGAGGAGGCGGATGGGGAGGAGGCGGATGGGGAGGAGGCGGATTGAGAGGAGGCCAATGGGGAGGAGGCGGATGGGGAGGAGGCGGATGGGGAGGCGGCGGATGGGGAGGAGGCGGATGGGGAGGAGGCGGATGGGGAGGAGGTGGATGATGAGAGGAGGTGGATGATGAGAGGAGGTGGATGATGAAAGGAGGCGGATGGGGAGGAGGTGGATGGGGAGGAGGTGGATGGAGAGGAGGTGGATGATGAGAGGAGGTGGATGGGGAGGAGGCGGATGGGGAGGAGGCGGATGGGAGGAGGCGGATGGGAGGAGGCGGATGGGGAGGAGGCGGATGGGGAGGAGGCGGATGGGAGGAGGCGGATGGGAGGAGGCGGATGGGGAGGAGGCGGATGGGGAGGAGGCGGGCGGCAGCAGGAATACCTGAAATCAAAGCTGACTGCAGGAGAGAGGAGAGCCATTTTAAAGTGTGGCTGCAGCTCGCTGATTGGCTGCTGGAGAATGAGGTGAAATGTAATAGGTTAACAGAAAGCCTGTGATGAGCTGATTATAAGCAGCTGCGGAGTGAATGTATACCCGGGGTGTTTCTCAATCTCGAGGATGCTGGCTTGGTAGTCGCGTACTTCCAAGTCACTTCCTTCAGAAACGAAGCAAGTATGCTTCCAAGCCACGGCTATGGAAAACGAAGAAGAATGGAACGGGCTAACAAGTGTGCCACTCTCTCTCACGGTTTCAACATAAACTGTGCCGAAAATAAATACCTCACAATGTCTATCTAATTATGAACTTGCTTTACTTTCACGGGACACATTTTTGGTGAACATATTTACCAGCACGTGTTCTACGCCACTACATACTTACATTTAAATGTGTGCTGCGTCGGTTCAGCCATTCTCCGCAAGGGTTTTTGAAATTGGTCCGTGCGCAAAGCATTGTGGGGATTTTCAGGACGCGAAGTCTACCCATGTGCAGCCTCGACATTTCCCCCAAACCAAGGACGCGGCCTCGGTAGAATTCCAAGTATGCTGGAGATTGGAACAGTCCGTCGGCGGCACTCGATGACGTAGCATCCTTGAAATATTGGCTTGGAAGCCAGAATCCTCGAGATTGAGAAACGGACCCAGTCTTCCTGAAAGAACTTGCGCGGAGCTTCATCACCTGTCATGACTTCAGCATGATTTCAAATATTTGGGGGAATAATCTGCAGGGCGTGTTAATTTGTTTATGATAAAACACAACATGTGTCCTTCTGTAGTCAATGTCCTGTTGTCTGTCTTGTCTTACCCCGGCTGATACTTCACTAAATCCACTGTTTTAATTTGTAAGGTAACATTGTGAATGTAAATTTTAAATCTGTAACCCTGTAAGGTGTCCTTGGGCCCCCCAAAATAAATGTATTATTATTATTATTATTATTAAAAAGGAGCAAAGCCAGCAGTTAAACAGGATATTCCAGTATGAACTGTCACCCTGTGCTGAACAGTGATATAAATACTTTACAGTGAAACCAGAGCACATTAATGCCGCTTTGATCTGCCGCACATCAAAGCACGAGATTTCCCTATACTCCAAATTTAAACTCTGTGAAACTAGAAAAGATATTTCTTAAAAAATACATTGATACATGTACAGTATATTGTTGTGGTGTACATTTTGATTATACTATCAATATATGTTTTTATTTTATCATTGAATATTTGATCTTATTCTAAAACAACTGTCTTTCTTTTCCTGGGATAAAAAATGTATTCTGATTTTGTGTCTGAACATTCCTCCTGAAGTGCTAAATGCGATTCATTTGATCTTATTCACCTTTAGTGTTTAACATTTTAAACCAAATTAAAAAGGATTTGTGTTTTTTAAATGTCTTTGTGATTGTTCCTGCCATTGATTTCCTGTGAGTTTGATGGGATGTTATCTCAGTCTGACTTCAGTCAAAGATCAATCAGTGATTAACAGCAGATACATCATCAACCCTCTCTGATCTGACCAACATTAACACACTGCAAAGCAATAAACAACTGAAGATTAAAGAGCACATTTAGACATTTAAACATTGATTAAAATAATATCATTAAAAAATGCTGTACTGCAAAATATACAACATTTAAAGCAAGGAAAATATTAAATATCATCAAGAAAGCTTTTCAAAAATTGAGCAGAAACTGATGTTTAACTTTTTATTTTTTTTGAAATGTCCAAATAATTTCCTGTAGAGACGAATGTGGAACATTTAATTGGTCCAAAAATAATAGTTACTGTAAGTCTCCTAAAAAAAATGGAATATGGTACAAGCTTTGGAAAGAAAAGAAAACCTTTAGGTACATTTTCTTTTATGTGTCGTTAAATTTGAAATCGTGTTATCATATGATTTGTCGGAACTCTTCCTTTATCCCTTTAACTGAACAAAGACAACAGCTCTACCATTTGGTTGACATGGTATCAAATATGCTAAATAAATAGCTGGATTCATGGTAATATTACTAGATCTAGTACTGCCTTATGAGTCTCAGAGTGAAAGAGTGATACAAATGTATAAAACACCTTTCATGCATGGCATTCAGCCCAAAGTTGCACACAGATGAGCAAGTTAGGCCAACACAGGATATAGACATTTGCTGTTAGGCCAGTGGTTTCCTGTTAGGCCAATACACAGTAAGATTAAAATGCAAACAAATACTTTTTCCATAGGTTTTTTCTTGGTCTGGTAGTTAAAGGGTTATGAGACTTTGTGATTATTCAAATTAAATGAAAATGAAGACAATGAAAGCATGTAATATTTAGTTGTACTTTCTCTATGAGTAAAGAACAGAAATTCAAAGATTGTGGGTTCAAGTCCCAAAGGTTTCACAGCAGAAGCATATAACACAATTTCTAGAGATCAAACCTGACAACAAAAAATGTGATGTTTATGACCAATTATGTGGCTCTGTGTCGCAATGCGCATTTGACTTCTAGATGGGGCAATGGACTTGAATGGAGGTTCAATTCCCAGCAGATTCCACCTTTGAATGTTCAAATGTTTACCGACTACATAATCACATAAACCATGGACATTTTGTTTGGTTCATGTATTTTGATTTTGAACACTTTTATAAACCTTTAAATGTCGACTCTGGTGGGACTCGAACCCACAGCCTTTGAATACCTTCTCCTGGTCATTTCTAGAAGTCCAATGCGCTGTCCATTGCGCCACAGAGCCATATTATTGGTCACGAACGTGACTTTTTTGCTTGCGGATTCTCTAGAATTTGTGTTATATTCTTGTAAGAAAAACTACTGCATCAGTTTTGTGAACCTATATTTTTGTGGGGCAATGGACTTGAATGGAGGTTCAATTCCCAGCAGATTCCACCGTTGAATATTCAAATGTTTACCGACTACATAATCACATAAACCATGGACATTTTGTTTGGTTCATGTATTTTGATTTTGAACACTTTTATAAACCTTTAAATGTCGACTCTGGTGGGACTCGAACCCACAGCCTTTGAATACCTTCTCCTGGTCATTTCTAGAAGTCCAATGCGCTGTCCATTGCGCCACAGAGCCACATTATTGGTCACGAATGTGTCTTTTTTTGGTTGCAGATTCTCTAGAATTTGTTATATTCTTGTACGAAAAACTACTGCATCAGTTTTGTGAACCTATATTTTTGTGGGGCAATGGACTTGAATGGAGGTTCAATTCCCAGCAGATTCCACCTTTGAATATTCAAATGTTTACCGACTACATAATCACATAAACCATGGACATTTTGTTTGGTTCATGTATTTTGATTTTGAACACTTTTATAAACCTTTAAATGTCGACTCTGGTGGGACTCGAACCCACAGCCTTTGAATACCTTCTCCTGGTCATTTCTAGAAGTCCAATGCGCTGTCCATTGCGCCACAGAGCAACATTATTGGTCACGAATGTGACTTTTTTGGTTGCAGATTCTCTAGAATTTGTTATATTCTTGTACGAAAAACTACTGCATCAGTTTTGTGAACCTATATTTTTGTGGGGCAATGGACTTGAATGGAGGTTCAATTCCCATCAGATTCCACCGTTGAATATTCAATTGTTTACCGACTACATAATCACATAAACCATGGACATTTTGTTTGGTTCATGTATTTTGATTTTGAACACTTTTATAAACCTTTAAATGTCGACTCAGGTGGGACTCGAACCCACAGCTTTTGAATACCTTCTCCTGGTCATTTCTAGAAGTCCAATGCGCTGTCCATTGCGCCACAGAGCCATGTTATTGGTCACGAACGTGACTTTTTTGCTTGCGGATTCTCTAGAATTTGTGTTATATTCTTGTAAGAAAAACTACTGCATCAATCAATCAATCAATCAATCAATCAATCAATGTTTATTTATATAGCCCAATATCACAAATGTTACATTTGTCTCAGTGGTCTTCACAGTGTGTACAGAATATCAGTATGACAATACGACACCCTCTGTCCTTAGACCCTCACATCGTACAAGGAAAAACTTCCAAAGAAAACCCAGTTTAAAGGGAAAAATGGGAGAAACCTCAGGGAGAGCAACAGAGGAGGGATCCCTCTCCCAGGACGGACAGACGTGCAATAGATGCCGTGTGTAAATTGAAAAGATAATACATTTGCAACATAGGTAGTCCAAATGTTTGGAAATGCATGTGTGTATAATAGGAAGATGAATCCACGAGGATATCCATCCAGGACCTATGATCCAGGACCACAGCCACGACTCAAGATCCAGCGCTCGCGATCCAGGACACAGGACCGCAGGATCATCCATGACTCCGGATCCCAGCGTATATAGACACCAAAAAGAAAGACATTTGGGGAAGCTGGGTTAATCGGAACATGAGTGTACACGGGTATAGACAGAGAGAAGGAAGAAGTAAGATGTCCCCCGACAAACTAAGCCTATATCAGCAAAACTAGGGGCTGAATCTAATCAGCCCTAACTATAAGCTTTATCAAAAAGGAAGGTCTTAAGCGCACTCTTAAAAACGGATAGGGTGTCTGCCGCCCGAACACAAACTGGAAGCTGATTCCACAAATGTGGAGCTTGATAAGAAAAGGCTCTGGCTCCCATTGTACTTTTAAAGATTCTAGGAACAACCAACAACCCTGCATTCTTGGAACGCAATGCCCTAGTAGGACAGTAGGGTATAATGAGTTCTTTAAGGTAAGATGGCGCCTGCCCATTAAGGGCTTTGTAGGCGAGAAGAAGAATTTTAAATTCTATCCTGTGTTCTATAGGCAGCCAGTGTAAGGCAGCCAGAACAGGAGTAATGTGGTCCCTTTTCCTAACTCTGGTTAGTACACGAGCCGCAGCATTTTGAATCAGCTGAAGCGACTTGATTGACTTCTTGGTACTCCCTGATAATAAAGAGTTACAATAATCCAGCCTAGAAGTAACAAATGCATGGACTAGTTTCTCTGCATCGTTTTGAGGCAAGATATGCCTGATTTTTGCAATGTTACGTAGATGGAAGTAGGCGGTCCTTGAAATTGATTTTATGTGGGCGTTAAAGGATAAATCCTGATCAAATATAACACCAAGATTCCTTACAGTCTCACTGGAGGCCAAATTAATGCCATCCATAGTTAGTATGTCTTTAGATAATTTGTTTCGTAGATTCTTCGGGCCAAGTACAATAACTTCAGTTTTGGTCGTGTTTAACATCAAAAAGTTTAAGGTCATCCACGTTTTTAAGTCCTTAAGGCAGTCTTGAATTTTATTTAGATGATTAATTTCATCAGGCTTGATTGATAAATATAGTTGAGTATCATCCGCATAACAATGAAAGTTTACAGAATGATTCCTTATAATATTGCCTAACGGAAGCATATATAATGTGAACAAAATAGGTCCGAGCACTGAGCCCTGTGGCACTCCATGGCTAACTTTGGTTTGCGTGGAAGATTCATCGTTAACACGTACAAACTGAGAGCGTTCAGATAGATACGACCTAAACCAGCCTAAAGCAGTTCCCTGTATGCCAACTAAGTGCTCTAGTCTTTGCAATAGGATATCATGGTCGATAGTATCAAATGCAGCACTGAGATCGAGCAAAACAAGAATAGAGACAAGTCCCTTGTCTGAGGCTATTAGAATATCATTTGTGACTTTAACCAGAGCTGTCTCTGTGCTATGATGTGTTCTAAAGCCAGACTGAAAATCTTCAAATAAATCATTGTTTTTTAAGTAATCACACAACTGTTTTGCGACCGCTTTCTCAAGAATTTTTGAGAGGAACGGAAGATTAGAAATAGGTCTATAGTTGGCTAAAACCTCTGGATCGAGGTTGTGCTTTTTAAGAAGCGGTTTTATCACTGCTACTTTGAATGATTGTGGAACATAGCCTGATAATAAAGACATATTCATAATATTTAATAAAGAAGTGCTAATTAATGGAAAAACTTCCTTCAACAGCTTAGTTGGAATTGGGTCTAACATACACGTTGATGGTTTAGAAGAGAGAATCATTGAATGTAATTGTTCAAGGTTAATGGCTGAAAAGCATTCTAGTTTACTATCTAGTGTAATATTAGAACTTACGATTCCGGGAGCTGTTGATAACACTATACTGGTCGAAGGCAAGAGGTCATTAATTTTGTTTCTAAGAGTAACAATTTTATCGTTAAAAAAGCACATAAAATCATTACTACTGAGTGCTAAGGGAATAGAAGGCTCAATCGAGCTGTGGCTCTCTGTCAGCCTGGCTACAGTGCTGAAAAGAAATCTTGCATTATTCTTATTCTCATCTATTAATGAAGAGTAGTAGGCTGCTCTCGCTTTACGCAGTGCTTTCTTATATTCATTGAGAGTAATATGCCAAATTAAACGAGATTCTTCAAGTTTAGTGGAACGCCATATCCTTTCAAGTTGTCTAGACTTTTGCTTTATTTTGCGGGTTTCGGCATTATGCCATGGAGCTAATCTATGTTGTTTTATTTTCTTCTTTTTCAAAGGAGCAACATAATCTAATTTTATTCGCAGCGCATCTATAGCACTGCATCAGTTTTGTGAACCTATATTTTTGTGGGGCAATGGACTTGAATGGAGGTTCAATTCCCAGCAGATTCCACCTTTGAATATTCAAATGTTTACCGACTACATAATCACATAAACCATGGACATTTTGTTTGGTTCATGTATTTTGATTTTGAACACTTTTATAAACCTTTAAATTTCGACTCTGGTGGGACTCGAACCCACAGCCTTTGAATACCTTCTCCTGGTCATTTCTAGAAGTCCAATGCGCTGTCCATTGCGCTGTCCATTGCGCCACAGAGCCATGTTATTGGTCACGAACGTGACTTTTTTGCTTGCGGATTCTCTAGAATTTGTGTTATATTCTTGTAAGAAAAACTACTGCATCAGTTTTGTGAACCTATATTTTTGTGGGGCAATGGACTTGAATGGAGGTTCAATTCCCAGCAGAGTCTATTTTTGAATGTTCAAATGTTTACCGACTACATAATCACATAAACCATGGACATTTTGTTTGGTTCATGTATTTTGATTTTGAACACTTTTATAAACCTTTAAATGTCGACTCTGGTGGGACTCGAACCCACAGCCTTTGAATACCTTCTCCTGGTCATTTCTAGAAGTCCAATGCGCTGTCCATTGCGCCACAGAGCCACATTATTGGTCACGAATGTGTCTTTTTTGGTTGCAGATTCTCTAGAATTTGTTATATTCTTGTACGAAAAACTACTGCATCAGTTTTGTGAACCTATATTTTTGTGGGGCAATGGACTTGAATGGAGGTTCAATTCCCAGCAGATTCCACCGTTGAATATTCAAATGTTTACCGACTACATAATCACATAAACCATGGACATTTTGTTTGGTTCATGTATTTTGATTTTGAACACTTTTATAAACCTTTAAATGTCGACTCTGGTGGGACTCGAACCCACAGCCTTTGAATACCTTCTCCTGGTCATTTCTAGAAGTCCAATGCGCTGTCCATTGCGCCACAGAGCAACATTATTGGTCACGAATGTGACTTTTTTGGTTGCAGATTCTCTAGAATTTGTTATATTCTTGTACGAAAAACTACTGCATCAGTTTTGTGAACCTATATTTTTGTGGGGCAATGGACTTGAATGGAGGTTCAATTCCCAGCAGATTCCACCGTTGAATATTCAAATGTTTACCGACTACATAATCACATAAACCATGGACATTTTGTTTGGTTCATGTATTTTGATTTTGAACACTTTTATAAACCTTTAAATGTCGACTCTGGTGGGACTCGAACCCACAGCCTTTGAATACCTTCTCCTGGTCATTTCTAGAAGTCCAATGCGCTGTCCATTGCGCCACAGAGCCATATTATTGGTCACGAACGTGACTTTTTTGCTTGCGGATTCTCTAGAATTTGTGTTATATTCTTGTAAGAAAAACTACTGCATCAGTTTTGTGAACCTATATTTTTGTGGGGCAATGGACTTGAATGGAGGTTCAATTCCCAGCAGATTCCACCTTTGAATATTCAAATGTTTACCGACTACATAATCACATAAACCATGGACATTTTGTTTGGTTCATGTATTTTGATTTTGAACACTTTTATAAACCTTTAAATGTCGACTCTGGTGGGACTCGAACCCACAGCCTTTGAATACCTTCTCCTGGTCATTTCTAGAAGTCCAATGCGCTGTCCATTGCGCCACAGAGCCACATTATTGGTCACGAACGTGACTTTTTTGCTTGCAGATTCTCTAGAATTTGTGTTATATTCTTGTAAGAAAAACTACTGCATCAGTTTTGTGAACCTATATTTTTGTGGGGCAATGGACTTGAATGGAGGTTCAATTCCCAGCAGATTCCACCTTTGAATATTCAAATGTTTACCGACTACATAATCACATAAACCATGGACATTTTGTTTGGTTCATGTATTTTGATTTTGAACACTTTTATAAACCTTTAAATGTCGACTCTGGTGGGACTCGAACCCACAGCCTTTGAATACCTTCTCCTGGTCATTTCTAGAAGTCCAATGCGCTGTCCATTGCGCCACAGAGCCACATTATTGGTCACGAATGTGACTTTTTTTGCTTGCAGATTCTCTAGAATTTGTTATATTCTTGTAAGAAAAACTACTGCATCAGTTTTGTGAACCTATATTTTTGTGGGGCAATGGACTTGAATGGAGGTTCAATTCCCAGCAGATTCCACCGTTGAATATTCAAATGTTTACCGACTACATAATCACATAAACCATGGACATTTTGTTTGGTTCATGTATTTTGATTTTGAACACTTTTATAAACCTTTAAATGTCGACTCTGGTGGGACTCGAACCCACAGCCTTTGAATACCTTCTCCTGGTCATTTCTAGAAGTCCAATGCGCTGTCCATTGCGCCACAGAGCCATATTATTGGTCACGAACGTGACTTTTTTGGCTTGCAGATTCTCTAGAATTTGTGTTATATTCTTGTAAGAAAAACTACTGCATCAGTTTTGTGAACCTATATTTTTGTGGGGCAATGGACTTGAATGGAGGTTCAATTCCCAGCAGATTCCACCTTTGAATATTCAAATGTTTACCGACTACATAATCACATAAACCATGGACATTTTGTTTGGTTCATGTATTTTGATTTTGAACACTTTTATAAACCTTTAAATGTCGACTCTGGTGGGACTCGAACCCACAGCCTTTGAATACCTTCTCCTGGTCATTTCTAGAAGTCCAATGCGCTGTCCATTGCGCCACAGAGCCACATTATTGGTCACGAATGTGACTTTTTTGCTTGCAGATTCTCTAGAATTTGTGTTATATTCTTGTAAGAAAAACTACTGCATCAGTTTTGTGAACCTATATTTTTGTGGGGCAATGGACTTGAATGGAGGTTCAATTCCCAGCAGATTCCACCTTTGAATATTCAAATGTTTACCGACTACATAATCACATAAACCATGGACATTTTGTTTGGTTCATGTATTTTGATTTTGAACACTTTTATAAACCTTTAAATGTCGACTCTGGTGGGACTCGAACCCACAGCCTTTGAATACCTTCTCCTGGTCATTTCTAGAAGTCCAATGCGCTGTCCATTGCGCCACAGAGCCACATTATTGGTCACGAATGTGACTTTTTTGGTTGCAGATTCTCTAGAATTTGTTATATTCTTGTACGAAAAACTACTGCATCAGTTTTGTGAACCTATATTTTTGTGGGGCAATGGACTTGAATGGAGGTTCAATTCCCAGCAGATTCCACCGTTGAATATTCAAATGTTTACCGACTACATAATCACATAAACCATGGACATTTTGTTTGGTTCATGTATTTTGATTTTGAACACTTTTATAAACCTTTAAATGTCGACTCTGGTGGGACTCGAACCCACAGCCTTTGAATACCTTCTCCTGGTCATTTCTAGAAGTCCAATGCGCTGTCCATTGCGCCACAGAGCCATATTATTGGTCACGAACGTGACTTTTTTGCTTGCAGATTCTCTAGAATTTGTGTTATATTCTTGTAAGAAAAACTACTGCATCAGTTTTGTGAACCTATATTTTTGTGGGGCAATGGACTTGAATGGAGGTTCAATTCCCAGCAGATTCCACCTTTGAATATTCAAATGTTTACCGACTACATAATCACATAAACCATGGACATTTTGTTTGGTTCATGTATTTTGATTTTGAACACTTTTATAAACCTTTAAATGTCGACTCTGGTGGGACTCGAACCCACAGCCTTTGAATACCTTCTCCTGGTCATTTCTAGAAGTCCAATGCGCTGTCCATTGCGCCACAGAGCCACTATTATTGGTCACGAACGTGACTTTTTTGCTTGCGGATTCTCTAGAATTTGTGTTATATTCTTGTCAGAAAAACTACTGCATCAGTTTTGTGAACCTATATTTTTTATAATATTACATAGTTATAGACATTTACAAGTGCCCATAGTATCAGCAAGCATTTCATTTAGCCTAGCTTTAAAAACATGCAGAGGAATGAGATTGCTCAGTTTCAATTATTGCTGAAGATTGTTCCAAGCAAGTGGAGCTGCGCACATAAAAGCTGTCTTACCTAAGACAGTCCTTGCTCTTGGCACATCTAACAAGACTACATCATGTGACCTCAGACAATAGCCGCTTGCAACTCTCTGTGTTATCAGAGAGCAGATATAATACGGGAGTTTACCCAACAAAGCTTTATAAATACACGTGTACCAATGACTGAGCCTCCGTACAGAGAGTGATGGTAAACCTGCCTTGGTATACAGTGTACAGTGATGTGTAAGCGCTTTACAATTTGTGACAAATCTCAGAGCGCTGTGATACGCAGCATCCAATTTGCTCAGGTAATTGGCAGGTGCATTCATATACAACAAATCACCATAGTCCAGCACAGGTAAAAAGGTCACAGAGCCTTTTCCTGGCCTCAAGCGAGAAACAGGACGTGTTTCTGAAAAAGAAACCTAGCCTAACCCTCAGTTTTTTAAACAGGTTATTGACATGAAGTTTAAAAGAGAGACAATCATCAAGCCAGATACCAAGGTATTTGTAACAGGCAACAACTTCAAGTTTTGTTCCTTGCGTAGTTACAATATCTAAAACAGGCTCTGGTGTCTTTTTTGCTTTTGAAAAGAGCATTACCTTGGTTTGATCCACATTTAAAAGAAGCTTTAATTCAGAGCGCTGAGTCTGAATAGTGTTAAAAACAGCTTGTAATTTAACAACAGCCTCTTTAATGGAGGGACCTGCACAGTACATCACAGTATCATCCGCATACAAATGTAAAGTAGCTTCATCCACATTATCACCTACACTGTTAATATATATGGAGAATAAAAGTGGTCCTAAAACAGAACCTTGTGGTACACCATTAGAAATGTTTAACCACTCAGAAGACAGCCCATCAAAGTGAACACATTGGGACCTTTCAGAGAGGTAGTTCACAAACCACCCACTGCAAGGCTGGATATGCCAATACTGGCTAGCCTCTGCTTTAAAATGCGATGATCAACGGTGTCAAACGCTTTGGAAAGGTCAATAAACAGAGCTGCACAACTCTGCTTATTATCTAAAATACTAGTAATGTCATTTACCACTTTCATCGTGGCAGTGATGGTGCTGTGTTTCTTTCTGAATCCTGACTGATGTTTAGACAGGATGTCATTTATACATAAAAACTCCTTTACCTGTTCACTCACTAGGCGTTCGAGCACCATAGCCAGAACTGACAACTTAGAGATTGGCCTATAGTTATTTAATAAGGTGGCCTCCCCTCCTTTCAGTAAAGGCCAGACGAAACATGTACATAATAATCCGCTACCGGTAAACATCACATACATGGAAAGGTTACGGTGGGACATGTCCGGTTCGCTAGTCATGAGTAAAATGTCCCTGTGCAACATGTTGTTTAGTTAACATATATCTATACATCTAATATGATTGGCTGTCGCTACCAAGAATGAGCTCGACTCACAGGCGACCGGGAGCGCCACAGAGCCATATTATTGGTCACGAACGTGACTTTTTTGCTTGCGGATTCTCTAGAATTTGTGTTATATGCTTCTGAGAAAACTACTACATCAGATGTATGAGCCTATAACTTTGTGTGGCAATGGACTTGAATGGAGGTTCAATTCCCAGCAGAGTCTATTTTTGAATGTTCACAGGGTTGCAAACTACATTATCACACAATCCATGGACATTTAGTTTGGTTCATGTATTTTGATTTTGAACACTTTAAATGTCGACTCTGGTGGGACTCGAACCCACAGCCTTTGAATACCTTCTCCTGGTCATTTCTAGAAGTCCAATGCGCTGTCCATTGCGCCACAGAGCCATATTTTCGGACATGAACGTGACTTTTTTGGTTGCAGATTCTCTAGAATTTGTGTTATATTCTTGTAAGAAAAACTACTACATCAGTTTTGTGAGCCTATATTTTTGTGGGGCAATGGACTTGAATGGAGGTTCGATTCCCAGCAGAGTCTACTTTTGAATGTTCACAGGGTTGCAAACTACATAATCACATAAACCATGACATTTTTCTGAACCAGTAGCTGGCGATGTACACCTTTAAGTTGTACATACTTACATCTTAATTCCCCACCCCGTAAACACAATAAGAGCCGTTTTTATTTCCTGTTTTGGTTCTTTATCGGTAGATCGATGTCCAAACGGTCATTGTCATTGTTAAGTTTAATTTTATTGTTGACTTAAAGAGGACCTATCATGCAAAATGCACTTTTGTACGTCTTTTATACATGAATATGCGTCCCCGGTGTGTCAGGGAACTCACCAAGTGTCAGAAAACACAACCCTCTCTCTTTTCCTCCATACCCAAATCTCTAAAAACGGGGCTGCAACGGATCTGATACAGACTGATCCAGATTTGAAAATGCTCTGACGTTAGAACGAGGAGCTCCGCCTATATGGCCAACTCTCCACCCACCTACCAGGGGAATGAGAGGTTGCCGTGGCATGGTAACAGCGTGGTAACAGCATGGTAACAGCATGGTAACAGCATGGTAACAGCATGGTAACATGACGCTCGTGCCTCGCCCCCCTCCTTTGCAGGGGGGCGTGGTCAGCTGCAGCTCATGCAAAGACAGGCTGGAGGAGAGCAAAATAGAGCAAAATGAGGCATGGCTAAAATGCATGATCTGTTTGGTATTTTGAAAAGAAAACGTATAAATATACTTTATATAGGTATGGCCCTACAATATATTATTCAAATATAGCATGATAGGTCCACTTTAAGTCATGATGTGAAACGGTTAACAAAGAAAAAGGGAAACTCGAGCTGCTGCTTCACTTTATTTTCTTTATCTAAAATTAAGCACTTTTAAGATGCAGACATTTTCAAAAGCTATTTATTTTTAAATGCAGCCCGAGAGGAACATTATACATACATATCCACAGTATTTTTACTGTATATGTGTATAGTTCAATGTTAATTGACAATAAAAAAAAAAATTTTTAAATTGTAGTCAAATCAAGCAATCTGATTGGTTCTTAGCCGTGATATAATGAGCGTATATCACGGCTCTGATTGTAGTTACTTTCAGTATCCCTCTGCGCCGGGCCGAACCACGCCCCTTAGCTGTGATATAATGAGCATACCACGTCCTGTCATGAGCTATTGCTTAAATGTTTCCATCTTAAGCTTTGTTAGTTAGTTAGTTTCGTAACGGACGTAATGTAACAGCTGTAACGGTTGTAGCTTTTTCTCAGAAGCGGAGGGATACTGACTTGTGAAAAGTAACTACAATTCTACCTGTGATATCAGGGACGCGGGAAGTCAGTCAGAGTTGGGGGTGGGAAGATTTTTTTTGGAAATATTGAAGTTAAAAGCATCAATCTGGTGCACTTTGAGAGCAAAATTAAGAGATCTATTGATACATCTCTCAACACCCATATGAAACAGAACTGTAAACATATTTTATTTATTATATTTTACAAATCACTCCCCTTTTAAACTGAATTCTTGTTTTGTCATATAGTATATCATAACTGTTTTTCATGTATTCTCTCTGGCTGTCCATCTCACAATGTTCACATAGAAAGTAGCTGTCAATAGGAATATGATTCAGAAGAATTATAATTTCATACAAAAATCTGCCACAAAAAAGAGGTTGCACATTTAAATGCAGGTGTTGTTATGGCAACGTCAGTGGCCAATCAGCCACATTTACTGCTGCAAATACGTTCAAAGTTTCAAACATGCTGTCGACAGTAAAGCAGTGGCAACTATGCCACCATTTCAGATGACTTTTTCTCAGAAACACTGTCACATAACATCCATATATTTGAGTGCTAGGTTGATGCTTGGCTAAGCTAACTATGAAACACTTTAACTGACAGGACTCAACTGTGTACTGTAAGGTAGCTTCTAGCTTCATGTCGAACACTGACAGTAAGTCAACATTTCCCAGAGAGCTTTCTTTTAAATCACCAGGTAACGCTAAAAATCATTACATTTAGATTGTATGACAATTAAGTATTTATTTAATGTCTCTGGCTAGCTATAGCTACTTGCTAACGGTTTAGCTTAACCCCGCGATTCAAAGTAACGTCAACGTAGCTGTAATGTATGCTTTGCTTACATGTTCGCATAACTTTTAAGTTTACTGACGTTTACATACCTTGTTTACCTGGCTCAAGTGGTGGCTTTTTTAAGAAAAAATGTTCTTATGACCATCTTCAAAGTCCGACTGACAGTTTCATTGTCACAGCCCACAGGATAGGTACCTGTTACTCACCTGGTGTCTTGCCTCTGTTGCATTCACTGAACACGGGAAATTACATTCCTGCCGTCCTCTCATGATGAGGTTCAGGTAAAGCACGGTCAATGTATTATTTTAACCGTTACTGTAATATAACGTATTATATTAAATGCAGTCATTTGGTCTTTAGCAACAGCTTGTGAGAGCAGTGCATTCATCGGTGTTCGTTTTAATAATGCCAGTTTGTTGACGGCCTGTGTGTTGATGGGACTTCTCATGCTCCCTAGATGTTTCCCCTGCCTTTCGCCAGTTGTTAAACCCTGCTTTCACAAAACTCCCATCCCTGTTCTTGTCTGCACTGGCAAGCTTCTTTTCTATAGCAGAGCAACAGAAGAAGCACACCGCATTATCACTTTCTCTTAGTGAAGCTTTTATAGACTGCTTACACTTAAATGCTAACTCAAAAATAGTAACTCAAAATAAAACTTTTGTATTGTAACATTTTGTCGTTGCAGTTACAACTCTCCCCCCCCCCCCCCCCCCCCCTTCCCAGGCACCTACGTGATATACGCTCATTATATCAGGGCTAAGAACCAATCAGCTATTGCTTAAATATATCTCACAAATTCATAAAGCAAGTTAGACATTTTGATGTTCCGGACCTTTGCATGGGGAGATTTTCTCTAACGGCCCGTCCACACTACAGCGTCGACAACTCCAATCTGCCCATTCACTTTGAACGGGGTGACGTCACGTTGCCTCGCTTTTTCGCCGAACTGAATTGTGGGTAGCATAGCGGTCCGTCTCCGGCGTCTCCGGCGTCAGAAGTTGAACATTGTTCCAGCGCCAGCCAATCAAATCCCGTTTCGGAAAATCTGACAGCTGAAGCCGTAGCCAATCAAACCGCGTCTAAGCTGGGAGAGATATCCCGCCGTTCATTTCTATATTTCAAAAAAAGATGGAGGAGAAACTAATTATCACCGTAGCAAATCTCCCGGTTTTGTATGACCAGACCCTCTTCACCTACCGGGATACAAACCGGAGGAACCAGCATGGAGGGAGGTGGCAGAGACAGTGGGCGAAACTGGTAGGGTTTCGCCTGTTTGGGGAGTTTATATTTATATATTTATTGCTCCCATAAAATCCCCGGGGGTTTTTGCTTTGTGTGTCGGGGGCGGGAGATTCATGCGATTGGTTGTTGGTCGCGTTGCTCGAATAAAATCCCCAAGCTCCAGACACGCCCAGCTCCAAGCTTTATTTGAAGCTGTAGTGTGGACGCTCCGTAACGGCCCGTCCACACGGCGGCGTGCGTTGAAGCTTCAACGCTTCTGCCCGTTCACTTTGAATGGGGTGACGTCACCGAACTTCGCCGAACTGCGTTGTGGGAGCGTCGCTTCACGTTGCTCGCTGCAAAAGTTGAGCAATGTTCAACTTTTGACGCCTCGGCAGAAGCGTCAGCCAATCGAATCATATGCCAGTACAAGCTCTAGCCAATCAAACCGCGTGCTTGTGTGTCCGGGGCGGGAGATTCATGTGATTGGTTGTTGGTCGAGTTTCAGACACGCCCGCCGGCAAGCGTCAGCGCACGCGTGGACGGGCCGTAATGCGTGTTTCCAGTCGCAAAAACCGTTGACAGTATAAAGCCGCATCAGATGAAGATGTATTTACTTTAAACTGTCTACAGGGGAAACAAAAGGCTGCGTCTGCTTCTAACGAATATTCAAGCCGTGGTCTGTTGTTGTACCACGCAGCGGCAAAAATGCGCTTCTTTCCTGAAAACAATCTCCCTGGGTAACGATCCAGTTGGTTGGGTTTATTAACCCCAAGATCATCTGGGACTGGGGCTGTTGGTCTTTGAGCGGTTGCTGGCCCAATAGAACCTGTTGATGTGCTGCGAGGTAGCGTCGGTAGTGGAGGCACGGAGGAGGAGGATGCTGGCGGGTGTGGTGCAGGGGCAGGGTGTGGCAACGCAGGTGGTGATGGTAGGGGCACAAGGAGCTGTGCCTCGGAGGACAGCGTTGGTGGCGGCCGCCTTGATGAGTCGAGGCTTGGGCTCGCTAACTCAGCCCCGGGGTTTGCCGAGGTCAAGCTTGTGAGATTAAGGCGTGCTGCTGTAACGGCAGGTGCAGGGTCGCCAGCAGCACCATCGGCTGCAGCTCTTTCATCGCTTTAATAAATCCTTAGACCTTTTAAGCCAATTTCTGATGTCCATTTTGTTATTCAAACAGAAATGGGAGTCTACAGAATGCGCAATAAACAATAAATAAATCCAGAATAGGCAGCAGAGTGTGAGGCTGTGATTGGTCTAAATGTGGACGAATCACAAATCACAACAGACACATGCATTTATTTGACTGAGCCTGCGATTTTTTGTTTTAGTTACTATCTGACACTAGCTATACATCGTAGCATAAAAGTTCACAGTTTATTTATAATTACTTTTATAAATAATACAAATCGTGTTTATTGGGGGAGAGCAGGAATGTCAAATGTGAGGGCCTGGCCCTCCCTGGCCCTCCCACGGCGCTGGGCATGGTTCAGTGGATGGCAATATGCACCCTTATATTGTACATACTGAAATCATAATACCTCACCGTAAACACAATAGTTTTTATTTAGCGTTGTGCTTCTGTATCGGTAGATTGAGATCTAAACATTTTTAAATGTTTTATTACATTTTTTTGTTCATTTTTCCTTTATTTTTTTTGCGACAATGGTTGTGTATATTTCCAGTGGTTACATGATACACACTCTTGTACAGTAGGTGGCAGTAAACGCTCCTTTAAATAGTTTGCAAACCACCAATAATCCAAGAGAAGAAGCAGATACATCACATCCTGTGAATGGGCTTCTTTTTTTGTTTTCCCGTATCCGCCATTTCAGTTTTTGAAGTTAGTTGTCATCGGTCGCTGGATTGTAGCTGGAATTCCGCCTCTAAAAAAACGCCTTATATGAAAATCCCACCTTAAAACCCCTCCTTTAACACAGTAAGAGTCGTGTTTATTCCTCCTCGTGGTTCTTGTATCTCTATATTGATGTACAAACCTTTTGTAACGGATGTCGCCCGTTCACTAAACGTGCTCTAAAGGCGCTAAAGTTTTGTATGAGTTGAGGGAACCGTAGGCCCCGGTGAAGCCTCGGCTCTGGGTGGTTATCATGGCCGGACATTTTGACGCGGAGGACCGCAGCAGCTGGTACTGGGGTCGCTTGAGCAGGCAAGAAGGGGTGTCTTTGCTCCAGGGACAGAGGCACGGTGTGTTCCTGGTGAGGGACTCCATCACCAGCCCCGGGGATTACGTGCTGTCGGTGTCCGAGAACTCAAAAGTCTCCCATTACATCATCAACAGCATCAGCAACAACCGACAGTCTGGATCAGGTAAAACAAATAAAAACGAGAGGTTTTTGGGAGGGTTTCTTCATGGAGATGTGACCGTTCTTGCATGACTTGTCTTGCACCAAAAGGACATTAATGCATTTCATAGTGTGTGTATACATTTACATAGAGCATGCCAGACACATGATAATGTAATGTTGAAAACAATATACAACTCATGTAATATACTGTACTATAATACAAATGTACCCAGCTGAAGCTGAGAGTTGTATATTAAAAATAAAACATTCTAGCATGGCTTGCCCCAACGGACATTAATGCATTTCACAGTGTGTATATATAGCAGGCCAGACACGTGATAATGTAATGTTGAAAACAATAACTCACTAGATTCATAAAGCATGTGATATACTATACTATAATACTGATTGATTTAGTTATTATTCATATAGATTGATTGTTGCACGTTTTCCTTTTTATTTCATTAACCCAGCTGAAACTGAGAGCTGTGTAGCAAAAATTAAACATGTATTGCATGACTTGAACCAATACATTAATGCATTTCACAGTACACGCCAGACACATGATAATATACAACTCAGTAGAAGCATATACATCTGCAACAAGGAAAAGGGTACTACAGAACGTAAAGCATGTAATATACTATACTCAATGGTATTATTCATACAGATTGATTGTTGCACGTTTACTAATATAAAAACATGCTTGCATGACTTTAACCAAAGTGCGTTTTACAGTAGCAATTTCTGTCACAGAAACAGTGCATAATCATGTAATGTTGAAAACAAGATGCATGAACAAAAATGCATATAGAAATGAACATGGTAGTGCTACAGAATATAAAGTAAGTATACTCAATGGTTTCGATATTCAAAAAGATTGATTGTGTTTCTGTCACAACAATGCACGTTTTGCTGTGCATCTTTTTATTCGTTATTAATGAATTACCCAGCTGACCTGTAGAGAGTTGTAAATGTTAAATGAAAGTCTGTCATATTTCCAGGTTTAAAATGGACTTTAACCGGAGTGGTTTTCCTGTGAAGGCATAGCAGGGGAATATATTTCCTCATGCATGTTTTTATTACAAATACACAGACCTTTTTATTTGAAGGAAAGAAATGCAAAATAAGGAAACAAAAACTCCTTTCTGGTCCTCCTGGAAAGCACCTTCCTCCCGAGGCTACACGAATAAACAGACTTCAGATGTTCCAGGTTTAAGAGCAGGTAGTGTTTATAGAGCCTAACATCGTATATCACAATTCAGTATCAGTCAGTGTTTCCGCCAGACCAGGGCTGAGAGGGCGTCCACCCCGAGAGCAGGGGTAGTCATCACAAAAAAGATGACTAAAAAGAGACACATCAAGGGTTGATTTTTACTAATACGTTTTCTTTGCATGCAAAAGAACAATCAACAATTATATACAGCACTTTATACCACAACAACCTGTAAGATGCTTTGCTTAAGAGTATTTTGCACGTTTAAAAGCCATTTTTCTACAATAGCTTTTTCTTAATCCAAGTGAAATGGCATAAAACAACTAGAAAGAAGGTGAATAAAAAGAGACACATTGATTTGACTAATAATACGTTTTCTTTGCATGCAAAACAACAGTCACCATTTATATACAGCACTATGTTCACTCAAAACGTGTACCATGCCTTCCACAAGCCATTTCTGCAATGATGTATTGCTGTATCCAAGTAAAATCACGCAAAACAACTACGGTGAGTTCTTTTTTTAAAGTTTCCGAAGCCTCAAACACACCAACTAGTTGTGCCGGTTACATTTCAATCGCTTTCTGAATGAATCAAACCAGCGCTCTTTATTCTGCAGAAAACCCCAAAGTAGCATTGAATAATAGAGGTGTAACGGTTCACAGAAGTCACGGTTCATGATCAGGGTTCTTACGCTCATTAAAAACAAGTCATGGAAATTCAAAATGCTGATTCCAGGCCCTGGAAAACAATATTTTTCCCAAAGTCATGGAAATGTAACTAAAGTTGCTTCAAATATAATTTATATTTGATCTAATCGCCAAAATAGTAATACTATAATGATTAGGGATGTCCCGATCACCTTTTTTTGCTCCCGATCCGATTCCGATCATTTGATTTTGACAATCTGCCGATACCGATTTTTCCCGATCCGATCTTTATGCAATGCATTAAGAGAGAAAAAAGGTAACAGATAACGGCTGGTCATCCAACGCGATGAGTTCAGCTATCTTGGCTGTTATTGTTTGGCCTTTTCTCTGTTCTGGGGCAGTTTCTCTTTCCTTTTGAAAGTCTCTGAAAGTGTCGGTTGTCTCAGTGCCGTTACCCGAGTGGCCGCTGTGTACTCGCCGTGTTGTTGTTGGTGTTTGTTTCTCAGGTGGCGTATTAGATTGGTCGTGTTGAACGTAGCTCTGTTCTTTCCACCACGCGGAACCTCCGCCTTGCAAACATTGCATCTGGCTGTTGCACTGCCTTCGCTTTACATTTCATAATACTTCCAAACTCCTGACATTTTCTCTGTCCCGACTCCCGAGTCACCAGCTGAACGTAGCCTCTCGTTAGCTTGCTGCTGCTATTAGACACTGCGCCCACTCTGTTGCCAGCTTTCAGAGGAATAAGCAGGTCTGAAAACAAGCCCAAAGGAAGCAACACATACATGATGTTGTGTCATTTGAAACCAAAACTACGTCCTCAGGATGACTTTAAGACGTGAACATGGTCATTTTTGTTTTGTAACATAAAATTATAATAAAAAAAAAATCCCGATCCCCGATTTTTTTCTCCCGATCCCCGATCTTTTGAAAATCACGTGATCGGCTCCGATCCCCGATCACGTGATCGGATCGGGACATCTCTAATCGTAATAATGAAACGTAAAATGGCATTTAACTGACGAGGTGTTTTGCTGGTGAGAGATTAGAGTTGCTTTAGCGTGTAGAAGCTAGTAAGCCTACTATTTTATTTGTTGGATAGGCACAACATGTTTCAGACCTTAGTTTCCTGTTCCATGTTGAAATAAACCATTTTCAGTGGTACCGCTGAGAAAGAGTAATTCTTTTGGTCATGGGAAATTAGGTAAAGGTCATGGAGATGTCATTGAAAACCATTGGTGAAAAAGTGTCTGAGCCCTGAATGATGTATTGCTGTATCCAAGTGAAATCACACAAAACAACTACGGTGAGTTCTTTTTTAAAGTTTCCTCAGCCTCAAACTCACCAACTAGTTGTGCCGGTTACATTTCAATCACGTTCGGAATGAATAAAACCAACGCTCTTTATTCTGCAGAAAAACCCAAAGTAGCGTTGAATAGTCTTTTATGTGCTCGTTATTATAATTTAATTTATTGTGTAGAGTTTTATAACTTTCTTTCCCAACACTATTCCATTGAAAGACGATAATTGGAGAACTCACGGACTTATAACTTATAAATGTACTTTTCTTCACACTGTACATTTTATATCAAATGTATTATGCCATTCCTTGCTCTCTTAATGTAAATAACATCGTACCTTTAAAGTGTGTTAGCTGTAACTTTGCCGTTCATAGTTTTCGTTCTTCAGCTAGTCTTCAGAGTTTTATCTTTCTGTTTTATTTTCTATTTTGAGATGTTTATACTTTAGATTTGTTTATTTTCTATCTTTTTCATATTTCAAATCATGTGCAATGCCTTGTTTTAACATGCTGCTGTAACGGCATTTTCAATTCTTTATTTAGAAGACAGTTGAGAACATTTCACCAGTTACAATGAAATAGAGTCGCCGTTACAGGGAGTAGTAAAACATTTGCAATAAGGGAACAGTATACATTTAAACCCTCCCAACAAAGTAGGGCTGTACCCGAATATTCCTTCGTTGGAGTACTATTCGGGTTTCAATTTCGTTATTCAGATATTCGTTTTCTTTCCCCGTTTTTTTTATTTATTGAATTGATTGAAATCTCCAATATCAACGTAAGAGCTTGTGCCTCTTCGGAGGGTGCTAACACTTAACCGTAAACGTTATCGTTTACTTTCTCCGTCTTTATATGTCGATATTACTTTTCTCCGTTAAGCTCCATCAAGTTGTTTCCATAGCAACAACAACTTCCTGTCAACAGCGCTAACTCTCCTTCAAAATAAAAGCATGTCCATACAAAATAGGAAGCCAAGACAAATTACACTTAAGACATATACAACTGCAACGAAAGTAACAAACACGATGCGATATCCTTTTCAATTTCAAAGAACACAAATTGGGTTACTTTAACAAATAACTATAAAACAACAATACTGTAGAATAACAAAATGAATGCCGTGAATAAACCGAAATACACGTGATGAAGCGGTTCACTGCCGATTACTACGCACCCCCCCCCCTACCGAATATTCGCTGCTGATTACTACCAAATATGTAGCCCGAATACCATTCGATTATCACTGCTCGATTGTGGCAAAAATCATAATCTCGATTATTTTGGTCAATAATTGATATCACGATTATTAAAAACGATTATCCATTTACTTTGAAAACATGAATTTATTGGAGATTTTTTTTTTTTAACAGTTTATTACCCTGAACTTTAAGTATAATTCAACTGAAAAACCAATTTAAAAAAAAAGTTTATAAAAAAAAAAAAAGTAGAAAAATAATCGTTTTATTTCGATTATGTTTTCGTAATCGTTGTAAGCCATAATCGTAATTGCGATTTAAAATACGATTTAATTGAGCAGCCCTACAACAAAGTATATCTTATCCAGAGCTCGACATTATAAATGGCCCGCTGGCCCGGAAGCACTATTTAGACACCCCGGGCCAGCATAACGTACTTTCCACTTGCCCGCTCGGGCCACTAAAAATATTGTTTAAAAAAAAAATGTTTCCTGTGGTATTGGTATTTTGACTAGCAATTTAGTTAAATTGTTTTGTTTATTAACGCTACAACATAGTGTTTCGTGAGTCGCTTGTCGTTGTTGGGTGAAAAGCAAACAGCTGTCCCGCTCACGGGAGCCTCTCAATATGATGCCAGTATAAACAAGGTCTTCTGTCGGCTCTGTACATCAATGCCGACCTAAACAAGTAAGTGAAGAGTAGAAAATATAAAGGTATTGGCGAAACGTCCCAGCAGTTTAGGATAATGAAGGTTCTAATCTAATCTATAGCCATTACATGTCTAACTCCTGATGACAGGAAGGCAGAAAGCGCATGATACAAATAATAATACTCATAATAATAGCAGACATTTTTTAACAATGACCACAATATCATTATTTTAATAAACCAAATATGAACAATTGAGGAAAATGAGGAAGAACTGATGATTAAAATGTTGTAGTACAAGTAGTAATGTAGTTAGTGCATAAATTACTATTGCAACAAATGTGTTAATTTTCTTCATTATTAGTCGATTATTTTTGGACGAATGCTCCGGGCCAGTGGTTACAATGGTGGGGCCAGTGATAATACAATTCCACCGGCCCGGAGGTACCCTTAATGTCTACCCCTGTTATCTAAACTTATATTGAACTATCACCATATACCAAATCTTTCTAATCCCTCTTCCATCCCGCCCCGATTCCTCCAGGTTTGGGATAAATAAAGTAAATCTTATCTTAAATTATATTGAACATCACCTGACCCTTATATATTAAATCTAATTTTTATTTGACAGTCTCGAGAGTTTTATCTTTCCCTGTCAACTTTTTTAGTTCTGTTTTATTTTCTATTTTGATATGTTTATATTTACGACACATTTCCAAATTTAGGATCAACAAAGAATCTTAAATTATATGGAATTATCACCCAATATTTATATACAAAATCGTTCTTATCCCTCTTCCCATCTCGCCCGTTTCCTCCAGGTTTGGGATCAATAAAGTAAATCTCTTTCTGATTCAGATTTTCTCGCCCCATTTCCTCCAGGTTTGGCCCAACCGAGGTTCCGTATCGGCGACCAGGAGTTTGAAGCCCTTGCTGCTCTGCTAGAGTTCTACAAGATCCACTATCTGGACACGACCACTTTAATCGAGCCCATAAACAAGTCCAAACACACGTCGTTCATCAGCGTCGGAGGTGGCGTTCCCCCTCAGCGCCTCGAAGACGAATTCGTCCGAGCGCTCTTCGATTTTCCAGGAAACGACGACGAGGATCTGCCGTTTCGAAAGGGAGACATTCTTCGAGTTCTGGAAAAGCCCGAGGAGCAATGGTGGAACGCCCAGAACTCTGAGGGTCGAGCGGGGATGATCCCGGTTCCTTACGTAGAGAAATATCGCCCCGCGTCGCCTAATTCGGTGGCGGTTCCTCCAGGAATGTTGGGGAACTCTGACGCTCCTCCCCCTCCTCTGTTGGGAGACCCCAGTCAGTACGCTCAGCCCACCCCACTCCCTAACCTGCAGAA
Organism: Pseudochaenichthys georgianus; assembly: GCF_902827115.2. Classification (NCBI taxonomy): domain Eukaryota; kingdom Metazoa; phylum Chordata; class Actinopteri; order Perciformes; family Channichthyidae; genus Pseudochaenichthys; species Pseudochaenichthys georgianus. The sequence goes on from NW_027263342.1 coordinate 39,401, forward strand.
CGGACCCGTGTTCGCCCGGGCGATCCAGAAGAGGGTCCCCAACGCGTACGATAAGACGGCCCTGGCGTTAGAGGTAAATACGAAAGTGTGTTTTCTCTGATGGTTTGGATGAAGTATATAGTCTCTAAAGTGTGTGTGTGTGTGTGTGTGTGTGTGTGTGTGTGTGTGTGTGTGTGTGTGTGTGTGTGTGTGTGTGTGTGTGTGTGTGTGTGTGTGTGTGTGTGTGTGTGTGTGTGTGTGTGTGTGTGTGTGTGTGTGTGTGTGTGTGTGTGTGTGTGTGTGTGTGTGTGTGTGTGTGTGTGTGTGTGTGTGTGTGTGTGTGTGTGTGTGTGTGTGTGGCTAGTTTTGATGTCTAAATTCAGTGCATTACCAGGATAGGACGGATACATTTCAATAATAGCGATCCAGAAGAGGGTCGATAAAACGGCCCTGGCCTTAGAGGTAAATATGAAAGTGTGTGTGAGGTGGTTTCTCTGCTAGTTTGGATGATTTAAACTGTGTTCGTATTAGGGATGGGAAATTTAAAAGCAAATTTATATTCGAATTCTCGACGCCCAAAAAAACGGTTAACCAAATTTACATATCCTATAATTATTTATATATTTTTTATAAATACATGTTTGTTTGATGTGACTCTCCGTTGGAGTGCATACATTTGGCAAAGTTTAGGAAACGGGCTCCATCCGGTCACAGAGATCTGCTAAGTAAAGTCAACACATCGACCTTAAATATATAAAGTTTTAACAGATATATAGTTTTTTGTAAACATACGACAAATGTGCGAGGGTGATGATGTCGGAGCAGGAGTTACTGCTCTACCACTGCCTCGATTGGTTAGTTTTGTTGTCTTATTTTGTGACAATAGTGGATCAAAATGTACCCTTAACTATGATAACACAAACGTTCTAACCGCACGAGGAAGCGGTACAACAGCAAATCAAGTGTTCTGCAAAGGTAACATTATGTGAATGTAGTCCGTTTGCTTTAAATGGAGCAAAGACAACAGCTTCACTTCTCACAGAAAAGATTTTAATGATAAAGATATTCTAAATATAGCGTTTACTTGAACTGATAGTGATGTTTTTATGCGTCTAAAATACATCCACAGCAGTTCATTGCTTAGCTTGCTGCAGAACCACATCTCAAAACTAACTATCTCCTGAAAATAAGACGTTTCGTTGAATCTCATCAAGACGTCGCTCTCAGGCTCTACTTTCCTTTTGTACTAAAGTGAAGAGAGACCAAGGTCAGAGAGTGGATCCCTCCTTTATTTGAGAAATAATGGCTAATCATGATTTCAAGGTAGACAAATGGAAAGTAGACGAGTTGCCTTGGAGCAAAGCATCATGGGAAAAGTGTCGGAAATTGTATTTTTCCTCACAAGGCAATTCAAATTTCTATCGACCACTTACAATGTTTTGTCACTTGGTTGTACTTTACTGTAGAAATATGCAATATACATAAATAATCCTGGTTATTTTTTTTGTAGAAATTGCTTTTCAGGGTTACCTTATGGATAAGATAGAACTTTATTGATCCCAATTGAATTTAAAAAGACAAGAAATAAACAAGAAAGTAGAAAATATACATGTTGAATTTACAATTGAACGATAACGAGATGTAAAGCAAAGTATTATATATACATAAGTATGTGAGGGATTGAATATTAAATATTAGACTGAATATAAAAATGTACAGTAAAGAGAGTAAAAATGTGTCATCATTCGACCTAAATATAAAGAAAACCTAAAGTATTTAGTCAGCCACCAATTGTGCAAGTTCTCCCACTTAAAAAGATGAGAGGCCTGTAATGTTCATCCTAGGTACACTTCAACTAGAGAGACAGGATGGGGGAAAGAATCCAGGAAATCACATTGTAGGACTCTTAATGAATGAATTGGTAAAATAAGTATTTGGTCTCCTACAAACAAACAAGATGTCTGGCTCTCACAGACCTGTACCTTCTCCTCTCAGAGCCTCCTCTGTCCTCCACTCGTTAACTGTATCAATGGAACCTGTTTGAACTCGTTATCAGTATAAAAGACACCTGTCCACAGCCTCAAACAGTCACACTCCAAACTCCACTATGGCCAAGACCAAAGAGCCGTCAAAGGACTCCAGAAACACAATGTAGACCTGCACCAGGCTGGGAAGACTGCATCTGCAACAGGTGAGCAGCTTGGTGTGAAGAAACATACAAGACCACTGATCATCTCCCTCGATCTGGGGCTCCACGCAGACCTCCCCCCGTGGGGTCAAAGTGATCACAAGACCGGAGAGCAAAGATCCAGAACCACACGGGGGACCGAGTCCATGACCTGCAGAGAGCTGGGAGCAGAGTAACAAAGGCTACCATCAGTAACACACTACGCCGCCAGGGACTCAAACCCTGCAGTGCCAGACGTGTCCCCCTGCTTAAGCCAGTACATGTCCAGGCCCGTCTGAAGTTTGCTAGAGAGCATTTAGATGATCCAGAAGAGGATTGGGAGAATGTCATATGGTCAGATGAAACCAAAATAGAACTTTTTGGTAAAAACTCAACGAGACGTGTTTGGAGGAGAAAGAATGCAGAGTTGCCTCCAAAGAACACCTACTGTGAAACATGGGGCCATCATGCTTTGGGGCTTTCTGCAGAGGGACCAGGACGACTGATCCGTGTGAAGGAAAGAATGAATGGGGCCATGTATCGTGAGATTTTGAGTGACAACCTCCTTCCATCAGCAAGGGCATTGAAGATGACGTGGCTGGGTCTTTCAGCATGACGATGATCCCAAACACACCGCCCGGGCAACGAAGGAGTGGCTTCGTAAGAAGCTATTCAAGGTCCTGGAGTGGCCTAGCCAGTCTCCAGATCTCAACCCCATAGAAAATCTTTGGAGGGAGTGGAAAGTCCGTGTTGCCCAGCGACAGCCCCAAAGCATCACTGCTCTAGAGGAGGTCTGCATGGAGGGATGGGCCAAAGCACCAGCAACAGTGTGTGAACACCTTGTGAAGACTTACAGAAAACGTTTGACCTCTGTCATTGCCAACAAAGGGTAAATAACAAAGTATTGAGATGAACTTTTGTTATTGACCAAATACTTATTTTCCATCATTTGCAAATAAATTCTTTGAAAATCAGACAATGTGATTTTCTGGATTCTTTCCCCCATTCTGTCTCTCAGAGTTGAAGTGTACCTAGGATGAAAATTACAGGCCTCATCTTTTTAAGTGGGAGAACTTGCACAATTGGTGGCTGACTAAATACTTTTTTGCCCCACTGTATATTTCCTGTATTCGCGTCGGGCTCCTGATCCGGTCGGGTGTTCTTTTCCCCATAATGACCAAGTCGCTGCTGTTAGCCATTCTAGAACCCTGAGAGCCGGAGAGACTGAAAAGAGTCGAGGGAAGCTTATAAAAGTTAACAGTATTTAAGTACACAAAAGATGCGGTGGTCAACAAATGATGCGTCCGGTCAGCCCAGGTCAGGGGGTAGAAGAGATCGATTCTTGGCTTGCCCTTCCTGGTGTCATCTGAGGTCTTCTCTTATTGGCCGGCGTCGTTGGGGGCGTGCCCAATGCAATTCCTGCCTTTTTCTGTTGCTAAATTACATAATTCTGTTGTCTGTGGTTATTTAAACATTCCCTAATAAACGTGATTTCAGCGTTAATAAATGAGTGCTAAACCCAGTGAGTTTAGGGTACAACATCACGCCATTTCACCTTCAATTCACAGTTTGAAAACGTAGCATTTCGCTACATGCTAATGCTAACCGGAAATGAAGAATTTTCAGAATAAAAGTGTGAACTTCCGTTTTTTGACTGATTCAAATTAAATAGTGTATTTAATTCAAATTACGCCATATCAACATTGATTTTAATTTCTAACACTGCACATCATCCCTCTTATTACACGGCCACATTCTAAACAAAGTCACGATATGACTCCCAAGTAGTGTTGCGCGGTGTACCGATACTTGAAAGGTACCGCGATACCCTGCCGTTAAAAACGTTACGATTCCTCCGTTTCATTCGTATCGGTACTTTAAGAATGTCGGGGGAAAGTACTCCGGGGAGAAAGCGCCGTTTTAATAAGAGCCGTGTGTGCTCAGCGCTCTGCTTCCACTCCCTGCAGTCTGTAAAGGCTTGTTTTCTCCACCTTAGTGTGCTCACGCTGACTCAGCAGTTAATAATTAGCTCACATTTCCTCTTCTGTGTGTCTTCAGAAAACCCCTTGTCCAGTGGTGAGGAATCGCTCCGGATCTTCAGTTAACTTATTTAAAGTCATGCGAAGAGCTGCAACCAAACATCCACCTTTAGATTAGTCTAGAGGCAAAAAAAAACATGTGATCTTCTGTGAAGTCATTTTAGGATGCGGAAAATACGGTTTTCAAATATGTAGATTTCCTTATGTTTACCTTAAATGACATGTTTTTAATGTTTATGTACATAAATATAGCACATGTTTTCCAAAAGTACATTTTTTGGTGGATTTAATCTAAGTCTTATTTTCTGTGCAAAAGTCTTTGGGTATAAAGGAGGGCTGCATGATTTGGGGAAATAATCTCATTGTGATTTTTCTGACAGATATTGCGATTCGATGTGCGATATTTGTTTTTAAGCGACCCAGATGGTTTGTTTCACCAAACCATCTGAAGCTCCATTGGAAGCCATTTGGAAAAGTATTTCAAAGATACTTGGCAGGTGATTGGATCAATCTGTCTATCACCTGCTATCATGGGCCACTTCTGATTGATTAACAATGGCTGGTACATGTGGAGCACAGCACTTCTGATTGGTGTGGAGGACTGACACACAAGAAGAACAAAAGAAAATTGCAGGCTTTGGGATTTGATAATTGCATCATTTCAAATCACCATTTCGATTTAAAATCTATTAATCGTTCAGCCCTAGTGTAAAATATAAGAAAATAGTGCGTTTGTGGAAAACCAAAATATATTCACTTTAATATGATATAAAAAAAAAAAGAAAGCCATAAATCTCCAATTTCACAGGCTTTAAAAACTGCATTTTTGGACTCGTTAATAATAATATAATAGATTATCAAAGTAGTTTGCGATAATTTTTCTGTTTATCCGCTAATTGTAGCTCTTAAAGTCATGCGTACCAAACGACCACCTTTAGTCTATAGGCAGAAAAGTCATTTTTCATGTAAATATGGCAGAAAGTTTTCATGCTTTTATCTGTTTTATATCACATTAAAGTGAATATCTTTGGGTTTTTACTGACAAAACAAGACATTTTGAGACGACACCTTTGACTTTGAGAAACTGGGATGGATATTTCTTACTATTTTCTGTCAAACTAGAAGATAATCTGCAGATCAAATCTATCGTTATTTACACCTATGTTGTCGTCAATACGACCTTTTCCGAGACCAAGACCACGTTCTAATGTAGGACCATACCTAATGGTACAAATGAAGTCACACAAACCTACACGACTTCCCTAATTTAGTTTGAATTGTGCACTACTTGGGTAAATACAGTAAGGATTTCAGCTCATGCATCAGCGACAGAAATAAGAGAGATTAAACGGGTGTTCTTGTCTTATTTCATTCAGTAGTAATATGTAAGGAGATACTTTTTTTGTTTGAAAAAGTGTAAAAACAAATAATAATAATCAGATATCCTAAAATGTCGCATATCGCTGCCTCCCTAATACCCTCATTATCTCCATCAGGGCTCTCGACTAACTTTGTTCCCCGTCCTCCCGGAACCGTCCCGAAATACAATCTAAGCCGTCCCGAAATTAATGTGGACCGTCCCGAATTTAAAATATTAGTTTTTCTACTTTATCATTAGTTAAAATCATTCAAAGTGACCTTTAACATAAATAAAACATACAAATCATTAGATGATAATTCATCTACCTTTTTATTTGAGTAAATCATTCAATCACAGAAACAAAGGCCAAATATATTTAAACAAACGAGAAAATTACTCTAATATTGAATCCAATCAAGTCCCATCCAATTAACAAAAAATCCAACTCTCTGTCCCCAGAGTAACCGCTAACAGGATGACAGCCTGTCAGTCAGGAGACCTTTACGAACGGCCCGCACCCTCGCACACAGACGGGAGAGAGAGATCTCGTCTGGATTGGAAAGCTCGAAAATACATCATAGACGCATGTTGTAGTCTTATTGTGAAACTAAAACTGCGATATAATGTGTATGTAGCAATAATACATATTACATATATTTTTTAAATGTCTCCTGTACCGATAAAAAGTCCGATAACGTCGGAGCTTAACGTTACCACTGTCTTTAATAATTCCGGCCCGTTTAACACCGGGGCTCGGTACCCATCCCTACATGGGGAGAGGCAGCATATTGCTAAGGACTAAATACGATGGAGGGTTCTCTTCTCAGCCTTATCACCCAAAGGGGATGAAGAGGAGTAAGTAAATAAAGAGGCCGGCGCTCCAGGGTCTGGTTCTGCTGTGCGTTTTTGTGATGTAACGGTAAAACATTTCAGAATTCCTCCACGGGATGCCATTGTTCATCACTCAACCCGCGAAATACACACACTCCGTACATAGCTAGACCTGCGAATTTGCGGGCCAGGAATTCGAGGGCGCAGCTGTAGCTACGTACGGTGTGTGTGATAATGTGTATTTCGCGGGTTGCTAAATGTTTTGTGCGTGTGTGTTCATGTTAACAAGGAGGTTTAATAACTGTGTGCTACACAACACGTGCAGTCGGTTTCATTTTCATTGCCGTTCGTAGTAGAGTTAGCAGGATATTTTTATTTTAACTCTCGTCCCAAATTTGTCCCAAAATTATAATTTTTTCCTCCCCGACACTATTTTTTCGGCGACGGGAAGTCCTTAAGCTCGAGCCCTGTCTCCATCCCATAATACATTTTCTCCCCCTTTCTTCCAACCAGGTATTTACAACAACATACAAGTCAAAATAAGACTTTCTTACGTTTGAAAAAGTGGGAAAATGTCACTAGAAAAACCTTAAATGTCCCCTTTCACTGCCCCTCCCTAATCCCCTCATTATCTCCATCCCATAATAACTTGTCTTTCTCCCCCTCAGGTGGGCGACATGGTGAAAGTGACCAAAATCAACGTGAACGGCCAATGGGAGGGCGAGTGTAAAGGAAAACGAGGCCATTTTCCCTTCACACACGTCAAACTGCTGGATCAGCAAAATGCAGAGGAGGAACTGAGCTGAGAGCGAATCGGAACCCCGGACACTCGTGTTAGTCCCGCCCCCTTTTATCCCCAATAGAGTGGTGCAATGATGAGTCCTAAAGCCCGGAAGTAAGCATTTCACCACTTCCTGTTCCCTGGTCTCAGAGCCAATGGGATCTCTCCATAGGGTTTAGGAAAGTAGCTGAACTAAGGTCTGAGGTTGAGACACATTGAAGACACGGATCACGTTTTGTTCTACGACATTAAACCATCAGCACTGATTTCTGAAGAGTGGACGTGTCTGAGAAACGATGGCTGTTACCAAGCGGCTGAATAGGACTACAGAAGTCGTGGAGGCCGTTGTACGTCATTACGCCGAACACGTGAACACTCCTCTGAGTTAGTTTCTGTTCTGCTTGAAAGCCAGTCCCTGCCTCTTTTATTTAGATTTAGAATCTGTTTGAATCTGGATCTGAAGTCGGCGTGACGTTGAAGTCGTGCTGCTGGACTCGCCTGTAGCTCCTTTGTAGCATCACGTTAGCATGTAGCTTCTGGACGTTAGATTTATGATTAGAACATTATAAAAGCAGACATGTGGAGATTATCCGGCTGAACGAAACGTGCGTTCATCAAACAGGTTCGTTTTCCACAGACGTTATTTCAGCTATTTTCCAAAACCCTCTGGAGAAATCCCGTTGCTTTGTGTCGAGGGAACCGGCAGCTTCCTTCCTGGTACGTCATCCCTGCTCGCTCCGTTTCCTCCCCCTTCCTCTCCCTTGTCCTCACGTTTGGATCCAGCTTTGAACCGGCACCAAGTACAGAATCACTGAGAACAAAAACAGGCCTCGTTGGACCTTTGAAACTTTGAAACACACCTGAAGAATAATCCTAATCTCCTCCATCTGCTCCGACTTCAAACTGAAGTTCTTCTCGTGGACACCATGACGACCCCCCTCTGAGATAAAGAGTCGAGCCACTTCCTCTTCCTGTGTGGGAGACGCTGATAGCTGGTCGTAGTTCTGTAGAATCACTCGTGCTGCATTCATGTCAAATGGTGAAACAACAACAACACAGTTTTGAAGTGTTTTTCTTGTTGTTTCTGCACCGTTTGTTTTTTTACAAACGGTTTGAAGCAATAGTTTGACACTTTAAGAAATACGTTTTAGGGCTGCAACCCTCGTTTAGTGTATCAAAGGTGATGTCAAAACCGAAAGATATTCGCTTTAATTTGATAAACAGAGAAAGGTAGCCTCCATATTTGAGAGGCTGAAAACTAGGGCTGCTCAATTAATCGTGTTTTAATCGCGATTACGGCTTGCAGCGATTACGAAAACAACGCAATCGAAATAAAACGATTATTTTTGTTGTTATTACTTTTTTTTTTTTTTTAATACCTTTTTGGGGGGTTTTCAGTTGAATTATAAAGTTCAGGGTAATCAACTGTTCAAAAAATACTGTTAAAAAAGAAATTCTCCAATAAATGGATGTTTTCAAAGTCGATGAATAATCGCATTTAATAATCGCAATTATTGACGCAAGTAATCGAGATTATGATTTTTGCCATAATCGAGCAGCCCTCCTGAAAACAGACGTTTCTGCGTTAAAGATAAACCTCAAATATGCAGTTTTCTTGCCAACAACAAGATCTACACTGCTCTGTGTGTATTGTAGATTAGCGTAGCTTAGCGTAGCTTAGCTTAGCGTAGCTTAGCGTAGCTTAGCGTAGCTTAGCTTAGCTTAGCGTAGCTTAGCGTAGCGTAGCTTAGCGTAGCTTAGCGTAGCTTAGCGTAGCTTAGCATAACGACTTGAAGCAGGGGGAAATGTTAGCCTAGCTCTCGGTGAATGTACACAATACACTATCTGTTTCCCCCAATGCTCCGGCTTTATGCTAAGCTAACCCTAGCCTGCTTTCATATCTACTATATACACATGAATTGTATTGATCTTCTTGTCTTAACTCGACAAAGAAAGTTCGAATTCCCAAATAGTCTTCTCCAAATCTGGACTGAACCGTAGTTTTTAACAGTGTGCGTCTACCGTGTTGCTTATAGGACATGAATGCAGCATTATTTGATTACTGACAAGATCTAACACAGGAATATTGTCTGCCTAATGTTGTGTTCACACCAAAGCCAAAGCAACTTTCTCTCTAACAAACAAAGACGAGAATATCCGGCATCTTATCTGAGAAAATCTGTGTAAAAATGTTTGTTTTGTGGCCAATGAAGGTATAGTGATATTTGAAGGAGAAGCTACACCGTTAGCATAGCCCTGATCGCACCAAACTGCATTCAGAAAACAAGCGATGTTAATGTTTGTCGTCCTGCAAACAGATCTGACAAAGCATGATACAGACTTTTTACAAATCAGCATCACGATGTAGTTATTTCGGCAGCCTCTTAATGCATTTGTCTGCACTTAAATAAGAGTGAAATGTTTATTTTGTGTTCAGAAAAGCTGTCGTAAATCAGAGTAATTCGGCTGTGCAAAGAAATGTGAAGAAGCTAAAATGCACTGGGTCAAATAAGTCAAACATTTGAACACAGATTTGTTTTTAGATTCTTTGATTTGATCTCACGGCCTCAACAATCATGATTTCATTTATAATTGGTTCAGCCCTATATTAGTATATGTTGGGGGTTCATGCAGCTGTAGTAAACCTGACAACATTAGCGACATCAATAAACGCAAACGCCTTAATATAAGATTGACTTTATTGATCTTAATTTGCGAAATATGGAAATAAGAAGGTAGAAAATACACAGAATAGAAACATCTCCAAATGGAAACTAAGAGTAAAATAGAAGTTAACAGGTAAGGATAAGACACTGGCTTTTGGTGTGAAGACAGCGTTAAACAGGATCTGAAGCGTTTCCAGTAATGCTTTGGACACTTCACTCTCACAGCTACACCTCCATATGTTGCCGCTTTACTGAGCATGTCTGGTGTCTACAAGGAGGAACACGTTATTATTTCCAGCGACACACAACGAGGGGAATATTCTGCTCTGGAAATGAACACTTTTCCTCCACGAAGCAGCAGATGGACCTAAAAGGAGAAGGAACTGAGAGGAGACCAGCAGCTGGAAGTGGCTTCGTGTGGCTTCAGGAGATAAAACAAACACTACATTCAACGTCTCCACGAGTCACCGACAACCACCAAGTAGTCTTTTGTAAGAAAAAAAGGAACATAATGTTGTGAAACGATGTACTATGTGATTATCATTACATGCTAGAATATTGCTTTTCCTTTTGTTACGTTCAAATCCCGTCGAACGTGTCCCAAGAAATACGAAATTGTTTTTATTTTGCTTTTTAAATCTTTCTCATTAATCATCTTGTCGGCACCGTTTTGTTTTTTTAATCTTCATTTCCTTTGTGCTTTTTCACTTATTTAAAGGCTTGTTCATTTGTGATAAGGGCTGCAACGAGGAACGTCATTCTGAGCCGGTCTGTACATTCAGAAAACTAGGAGGAAAATGTCCATCAGTGTTTCAAAAGTCTTGATTAGTGAGACAAAAACCCAAATATATTCAATTAATGGAATGAAACAGAAACACGGCAAACAGCTGCATATGAGAGGCATTTAAAATATACTTCATTCTGTCAATTCACTTCTCTGTGCAGCCCTGTTTACGATGCACAAGCTGACCTTTTCTTTCAGCCATGTCTTTATCACTAATAACTCGGCCAACAGGTATACGTTGTTTCGTCCAGATTCCCCGTTTCTTTACTTGTAAGACGCTTTTATCCAAAGCGACTCACATACTCAAGTCTGTGGACAATCGCCTCAGGGACACAACGACATGCTGACTGCAGTGGGGATTGAACCTGTGCCCCCCTGATCCCAACACCTACGCACAATCCACTGCACCACACGCCTCCACCGTTTGAAATCTATTTGTTGACACCTGACGATCCCCCCGTTCATCAGAATGCAGGCTGGTGCAGGGTAGGCCTTTGTTAAAGTCTTTATTTGAGCGTGTCCAGGTTACTTTAGGAGTGTACGATGTCGTGGTGTAACCTCTAGATGGCACTATAACAACGTGCTGATCAGAGGGGGCGAAATGTGAATATTTGACCCTTCTTTGCATTATATCTTCTTCGACGGGTATCCTGTAACTCCCCCCACATTAGTGTCCATGATCTCATAGCTTTATCTTTTACAAACTCTTCCCTGATTTCACCTTTTTTTTTTATTTTGCAATCCTCCAATACTTACTATTTAAAATATATTTGTGTTGGCTTCTTGGCAGATCTGGCTTTTGACACAGTCCATTTTAATCTGCATCTACGATCAGATCACGCTTCTGTACCCCTCTGCACACAGCAGGTGTTCAGCTATAAATCACTATCCTATTAATTGCCAATAAAACCACCAAGAAGTATTTTATGATTTCAGTCGCCCTGCACGAAGTCGTTCATTTCCTTCAAAGGGAAGGATGGCCAAATGCCGGTGGAGATTGTGTTAATATCAAAATGTGCCATTTTATTATAACACTATATTCTTTCAAGACAACTGAAATGACCTTTTTATTTTCTGTAGCATGTAATGTGTTAATATACTAGTAAATAAAGTCACCCCCATGACAACTGTTTCATGCTTTGATTCTGTTGGTGTGAAAAGATAACTTGCTTTGGATCAGAGGGAGAAGTATTTAGACCATGTACTTCAGTAGAAGTACTCAGATCTTGTTCTGAGTAGAAGTACTCAGATCTTGTGCTTGAGTAAAAGTAGAAGTACTCAGATCTTGTTCTGAGTAGAAGTAGAAGTACTCAGATCTTGTACGTGAGTAAAAGTAGAAGTACTCAGATCTTGTACTTAGTAAAAGTAGAAGTACTCAGATCTTGTACTTGAGTAAAAGTAGAAGTACTCAGATCTTGTACTTTAGTTAAAGTAGAAGTACTCAGATGTTGTACTTGAGTAAAAGTAGAAGTACTCAGATATTGTACTTTAGTTAAAGTAGAAGTACTCAGATCTTGTAATTAGTAAAAGTAGAAGTACTCAGATCTTGTACTTGAGTAAAAGTAGAAGTACTCGGATCTTGTACTTGAGTAAAAGTAGAAGTACTCGGATCTTGTACTTGAGTAGAAATATAAATACCAGAGTGTAAAAGTCCTGCATTCAAAATGTTCCTCAAGTGAAAGTAGAAAAGTATTCTCATCAAAATATAGTGAAAGACAGTGAAAGTAGTCGTTGTGCAGATTGGTCCATCTCAGAATAATATATATATATGTTTTATAATGATTGATCATGAAAGTGTTCTCAAAGCTGGTGAAGGTGCAGCTAGTCTGAAGTACTTTGTAGACTGCAGGGTAGCTGGTGGAGGTGCAGCTAGTCTGAAGTACTTTGTAGACTGCAGAGTAGCTGGTGAAGGTGCAGCTAGTCTGAAGTACTTTGTAGACTGCAGGGTAGCTGGTGAAGGTGCAGCTAGTCTGAAGTACTTTGTAGACTGCAGGGTAGCTGGTGAAGGTGCAGCTAGTCTGAAGTACTTTGTAGACTGCAGGGTAGCTGGTGAAGGTGCAGCTAGTCTGAAGTACTTTGTAGACTGCAGGGTAGCTGGTGAAGGTGCAGCTAGTCTGAAGTACTTTGTAGACTGCAGGGTAGCTGGTGAAGGTGCAGCTAGTCTGAAGTACTTTGTAGACTGCAGGGTAGCTGGTGAAGGTGCAGCTAGTCTGAAGTACTTTGTAGACTGCAGGGTAGCTGGTGAAGGTGCAGCTAGTCTGAAGTACTTTGTAGACTGCAGGGTAGCTGGTGAAGGTGCAGCTAGTCTGAAGTACTTTGTAGACTGCAGGGTAGCTGGTGAAGGTGCAGCTAGTCTGAAGTACTTTGTAGACTGCAGGGTAGCTGGTGGAGGTGCAGCTAGTCTGAAGTACTTTGTAGACTGCAGGGTAGCTGGTGGATTTACTCCAGGTGGAACTAAAGTCTGATTCAACACTTGATTATATTTCACATCATTCATCCAGATCTGTGAAGTAACTAAAGATACTAAATACATGTAGTGGAGGAAAAGTACACAGTAGCATAACATGGAAATACTCAAGTAGAGTACAAGTACTTCCATATTGTACTTAAATACAGTACCTGGGTAAATGTACTTAGTTACTTCCCACCTCTGGTTTGGATGTTTTTAAAGTGGTCTTTGTTTAGGGTACTTCTCTATAGTCAGTGTATTGCCTTTAACAGGAAGCTAAAGAATATACTGCTGTACTGATGTTTTGTAGACGGCTATAAAGTCAATATCAGTTTAAGTGTACGCTATATTTAGAATATCTTCCCCCCCATTACCTACAACAGTCTTTTAAGGTGGGGCATTATATCCTCTCTTTAAAGCCATCAGACTCCATTGACAAAAAAAAACGTAATTCAACCCTGAAAAGTGACTTGTTTACAGCTGCCTTATACTGTTAGAAACGTTGTGTTATTGTGTGTCTTTGGTGAATCCAAAACTTACCGTTTTAATCACTAAAGTCACAAAATAACACAACGTTGAGGCAGAGGAGAGACTCGTGTTCTGCAAACGTTAAATTACAGTTTTCCTCAATGGAGTCTGGAGGCTCTGAATATCTTTTTCATTCACGCTGCAGTATTTATTTCCATCCATGTGACCCTGGGTTATTAGAAGTTGGGTCGCGTCCATCTGCTGTAGGAATGTCCACAAACAAGTTCATCAGAATGTGCATCAGCGTACTAAATCCAATGAGAGTCTCTTATAAAAGCCACGTACTGTATCCTGCAGCCAGAAAGAAAACTGCAATTAAATATGGTCTGTTTCTATTTTCAGTGAAAACACATGCTATGATATTTTTCTAAAAGCGTTGTTTGACATATTGATGATCAAAATAAAGGAAAAATCATAAATATTTCCCTCTGTATTAAGGCATTCTCAGGTTCTATACCGTGATAATTTGAAACATCCCATGATACCTTTGAACGTCTAAAACATTTTAAACGTATCTTATATCAGTAAACATTTTCTAGAGGTGGGAAGTAACATATATACGCAAGTACTGTACGTAAAGTACAATCTTGTCAAACATTTCCCAAATTGGAATCAATAAAGTACATCTTATCTTATTAAAACATGTTTAAGTGAAATCACGTCTTAATAATGTAATCATTTGTTGTTAGTACAAAAGATGAATTGTCATAACAATATATTAAAATGTATTACCACAAAAAATAAAGAGAAATCGCATGAAAATACACCACATTTACAAACTCAAAAGGTGTAATTAGTGTCTCTTCCTTTCAATACGCTTGCTGAGATTGAGATAACTGTTTCCACAAATGAAATGTATTACGTTATTACAACATAAACACTTATCATAGTTACTAATTCTCCTTGACCTCTCTGCAGCCTTTGACACCATCTCCCATAATATCCTCCTCACCGCCTGCCTGAACTCCTTGGCCTCACTGACTCCGCCCTCTCCTTCTTCCACTCATACCTCTCGGGCCGGACACAGTTCGTCACACACGCTGGCTGCAGATCGCCCTGTGCTTCCGTCAATCATGGAGTCCACCAAGGCTCGGTGCTCGGTCCCCCTTCTATCACAGATACATTCTTACCGATTGGTGATATCATCCGCAGCCACGTCTCTGTTTCCAACTCCTACGCCGACGACACCCAACTGTACATCAGCACAAAACCCTCTGCCCATCTCCACCTCAGTCACTAATCAACTGCCTCCATGAAACCTGGATGACCACCAACCTACTCAAACTTAAAGGAATACAACTGAGCTCATGGTTTGTGGCCCCCAAAGGCACGCTCGGGAAGGTTGGAGATCTGCTCCTCAACATCGATGGTCCATCATCTAACCGTCCCTCAGGTCCGCAACCTTGGCGTTGTATTGGATTCAACCCTTTCATTTCAGAACCACATCAAGTACAGTGTCAAAATCAGCCTTCTTCCACCTCAGAAACATATCCAGACTCTGGCCATCACTCTCCGACTTTGTTGCAGAGAAGCTCATTCATTGTTTCATTACCCTCCCGTTGGACTACTGCAACGGACTCCTGTCCGGGGTTCCCAGCAAAACCCTGGACAGGCTCCAGTACACCAGAACTCAGCTGCCAGGGTTCTCACCAGCAACCAAGCAACTGGCAGCACATCACCCCCACTCTCTCAACCCCCACTGGCTCCGCGGTCAAGTTCCTGCATCACCTACAACCCTCCTCGTCACCTACAAGTCCCTCCCTGCCCTCTCCCCTCAGTCCCTCACAGATCTCTCACTCCACCCGATATATCCCGTCCCGCACCATTGATCCTCAGACTCCGGCCTGCTCTCCATTCCCCATTCACGCCTCTGAACCTTCGGGACTGTGCCTTCAGTGTTGCTGCCAGCCCACCCTCTGGAAATCCCTCCACTGTCGTGAAATCTGTAACGCCCCTTCTCTGAAACATCTTCAAATCAACCCTGAAAACTCATCTGTTCAACATAGCCTTCCAACAATAACTCACCCCCCCCCCCCCCCTGCAATGTAACACTTCCATGTCTGCCCCGTTTTATGTCTTAATGTTAGGTCCTTATATGTTTCTTGTTAAGCACACCTTAGGTTAAGTGATATATAAATTAAAGTTATATTATATTATTATTAGTGTGAACTCACATGAACGAAAATTAAACGATAATTAAAACACTACATCCAGCAAACTAAAAGGTGTATTTAGTGTCTGTTCCTCTTGATAAGCTTGCTGTGATTCTGATAACTGTATTAAAAAATAAACACACACTAAATACAGCTTTGAGTTTGTAAAACATATATTTTAAAGGCTTTTATAGAGAAATCACAGGAACAAAAATAATACATAACTAAAAAAACTACACCAGCTAACTCAAAAGGTGTATTTAGTGTGTGTTCCTCTTGATAACCTTTGCTGAGATTGTGATAACTGTATTAAAAAATAAAGTGCAGTGGGAGGTTTCTCAGTGGTTCATGTGCGTTGGTTTAGTGCAGCTCGGATGAAACCTGGTCGCCATCTTTACTCTCCATCCCAGCACACATCGCTGCCGGTGGGGGCGGAAACAACCGACTCATCGACCCGGTTCATTTCTGAGGAAGTA
This sequence comes from Pseudochaenichthys georgianus, assembly GCF_902827115.2. NCBI lineage: Eukaryota > Metazoa > Chordata > Actinopteri > Perciformes > Channichthyidae > Pseudochaenichthys > Pseudochaenichthys georgianus. The sequence continues at coordinate 55,614 of NW_027263342.1, forward strand.
CCGATAGACCTGACACACACACACATACACACATACACATACATACATACACACACACCCCTGCCGAGATTTTAACCACTGAATACTCGTCCCGTTGCCACTCAACACACACGATGGGAGAGCGAGAGGACATGGTTTACCAGGCGAAGCTTGCCGAGCATGGCGGAGCGATATGACGGTAAGAAGGTGTCTCATTCTCGGCTTGAAAACGGGACATGTTCACGGAGCTTAGTTAGCTTCTCGATTAGCTGCTAGGTGGCTAACGTAGCTAGGTGTACGAGTAACGAAGCTACTGTTACCTAGCAACGTGTTTTTTTTTCTTCCCCTCAACTGACAGCCGTTAAAACAAAAGAAAGGTATTGTAACGGTTGTGTTGTTGTTGTTGTTTTTATTTTAGAGGTAAAAATAAACAAGCTATTGGACGGTGGTTAACGTTAGCGGAGGGGGCCACAACAAAATGGCGGAGTGAGCTGTCAGGAGTTCCTCCCTTTTTGCACCATTGAGCAGAATCACAATCAGAATAGCTCTAGATTGACATTGTTTATACACAATATTACTCAAGAAGCATTACATACTAGAGGTTATAATATAAGGTGTTGTTCTTCTCAACCAGAATACATGTATTCGTCCCAATTTACATGGTTACAGCAACAGTAAAGAGCCAAATATAGCTTTATATTCACATTAATTAAGAAGCATGCATTAAATATTAAAGATAACTTTAGAAAATACACAATTTACAATAGAAATGTAAAAGATATATCCTCTTAACTCTCACATATTAGAAACTGAGAATACGAATACAGAGGGGACATTTTATATTCATAGCATTAATTAGGAAGCATGCATAACATATTGAAGATAAAAATAGAAAATACTTAATTTACAATAGTAATGCAAAAGATATATCCTCTTAACTCTTAAATATTATAAACTGAGTATGTCAGAATGAGAATACATGTATTTGTCCCACAGGGGGGAAATGAACACCCTATTAATTAAGAAACATGCATACAATATTAAATAATAAGGTAATAAAGTAGATTTACAAAAATACACATCCAGTACCAGTTGTGAGAAAGCAGCCAGAATCAGAATTACAATACATAGATTCATAATATTAATTCATAAGCATGCATACAAATATTAAAGATATAAATATAAATTGTTCTTGTTCTTCAGAATCAGAATCCCTTCATTCATCCCAATTGACATGGTAACCACAAAGATAAAGAGATTAATATTAATTAAGAACCATGCCTAAATGTATATTTAACCGTGCACACATCTGTATAAATGTACATTCTCCGGACCAGAATTGACCTCACTTTATTTCTATTTCTATTCATACTGTTAACACGTGTTTAATCTTATTATTTTTTAACTAACTAAAACTGATTCTGTGATGTTCAAGTAGTGTAAAAGATATATCATCTTAACTGTAAAGTATATGTCAGAATCGTCCCACAGAGGGGACATTCACATTGTATATTCATAATATTAATTAAGATAAAAGTAGAAATCACACAATTTACAATTTTAATATGGTATTTATGTCACTTGGTTATTTTAAATTGCTGCTACTCGTTTTTTGTAGCCATGGTTGTGTACTTGTGTTTATTTGATTGTTTTGTATTCCTCCGTCCACATTTAACAACGATTTGTATTCAAATGTCACTAGGGACTATAGTGGAGCTGGGCATTAGGCGGGTTTATGCAATATTTCATCTGTTTCCAGGTCTTCAAATGTGGAGATTTCCTGCTTTTCTCTAATTGTATGAATAAAAGTGAATGTTTCTAGGTTATGGACTGTCAACAAAAAGACATTTAGAGATATCCAGTTGGACTTTGAGACTCTGGCTTGGATGTATTTTGATTACTACTGTCAGACCAAACCAATAATCTAGAAAATCAATTATGAAAGAACTATTATAAATTGGAGCAATTAGATGTTTGTTTAGACATAATAAACACATATTTAGTTTTGTGTGTTTGCAATAATCTAGTCCAGATTTAAACGTTGAAGTGTTTTTGGTTTAGCCCTGGTACGATGTGGGAAACAAATCGGCATAAACATAATAACAGTGGCACACGATTTAAAAGCGTGCATTAAGGACTAACCCAAAATATATTTAATAAAGATAAAAGTCGAAAAACACAATTTACAATTTGAATGAGGTATTTATATCACTTTTAGACTGCGGCTTCTAATTTATTTAGCCATGGTTGTGTACTTGTGTCTTCATTTTATGTTTTTATTACTAACGTGTGCTGGAAGTCTGATTTACAAAAATACAAATCCAGTAGCTGATGATAAAATTACAAGTGGAAGTATATATTACACATTATTTACAGACTGTCTAAGAGACAACAGCCAGCAGCAATTATTATAAAGCTTTACTTGAGTAAAAGTAGAAGTACTCTGATCTTGTTCTTGAGTAAAAGTAGAAGTACTCAGATCTTGTACTTGAGTAAGAAGTAGAAGTACTCAGATCTTGCACTTTAGTAAAAGTAGAAGTACTCAGATTGTGTAGTTGAGTAAAAGTAGAAGTACTCAGATCTTGTACTTGAGTAAAAGTAGAAGTACTCAGATCTTGTACTTGAGTGAAAGTAGAAGTACTCAGATCTTGTACTTTAGTAAATGTAGAAGTACTCAGATTGTGTACTTGAGAAAAGTAGAAGTACTCAGGTCTGGTGCTTGAGTAAAAGTAGAAGTACTCAGATCTTGGACTTGAGTAAAAGTAGAAGTACTCAGATTGTGTACTTGAGTAAAAGTAGAAGTACTCAGATCTTGTACTTGAGTACAAGTAGAAGTCCCAGAGTGTAGGAATACTCTGTTACAGTAAAAGCATTCAAAATGTTCCTCAAGTGAAAGTAGAAAAGTATTCTCATCTAAATATAGTGAAAGACAGTAAAAGTATTCGTTGTGCAGATTGGTCCATCTCAGAATAATATATATATGTTTTATAATGATTGATCATGAAAGTGTTCTCAAAGCTGGTGAAGGTGCAGCTAGTCTGAAGTACTTTGTAGACTGCAGGGTAGCTGGTGAAGGTGCAGCTAGTCTGAAGTCCTTTGTAGACTGCAGGGTAGCTGGTGAAGGTGCAGCTAGTCTGAAGTCCTTTGTAGACTGCAGGGTAGCTGGTGAAGGTGCAGCTAGTCTGAAGTACTTTGTAGACTGCAGGGTAGCTGGTGGAGGTGCAGCTAGTCTGAAGTACTTTGTAGACTGCAGGGTAGCTGGTGAAGGTGCAGCTAGTCTGAAGTACTTTGTAGACTGCAGGGTAGCTGGTGAAGGTGCAGCTAGTCTGAAGTACTTTGTAGACTGCAGGGTAGCTGGTGAAGGTGCAGCTAGTCTGAAGTCCTTTGTAGACTGCAGGGTAGCTGGTGAAGGTGCAGCTAGTCTGAAGTACTTTGTAGACTGCAGGGTAGCTGGTGAAGGTGCAGCTAGTCTGAAGTACTTTGTAGACTGCAGGGTAGCTGGTGAAGGTGCAGCTAGTCTGAAGTACTTTGTAGACTGCAGGGTAGCTGGTGAAGGTGCAGCTAGTCTGAAGTACTTTGTAGACTGCAGGGTAGGCTGGATGGAGGTGCAGCTAGTCTGAAGTACTTTGTAGACTGCAGGGTAGCTGGTGGAGGTGCAGCTAGTCTGAAGTCCTTTGTAGACTGCAGGGTAGCTGGTGAAGGTGCAGCTAGTCTGAAGTACTTTGTAGACTGCAGGGTAGCTGGTGGAGGTGCAGCTAGTCTGAAGTACTTTGTAGACTGCAGGGTAGCTGGTGAAGGTGCAGCTAGTCTGAAGTACTTTGTAGACTGCAGGGTAGCTGGTGAAGGTGCAGCTAGTCTGAAGTCCTTTGTAGACTGCAGGGTAGCTGGTGAAGGTGCAGCTAGTCTGAAGTACTTTGTAGACTGCAGGGTAGCTGGTGAAGGTGCAGCTAGTCTGAAGTCCTTTGTAGACTGCAGGGTAGCTGGTGAAGGTGCAGCTAGTCTGAAGTACTTTGTAGACTGCAGGGTAGCTGGTGAAGGTGCAGCTAGTCTGAAGTACTTTGTAGACTGCAGGGTAGGTGGAGGAGGTGCAGCTAGTCTGAAGTACTTTGTAGACTGCAGGGTAGCTGGTGGAGGTGCAGCTAGTCTGAAGTACTTTGTAGACTGCAGGGTAGCTGGTGAAGGTGCAGCTAGTCTGAAGTACTTTGTAGACTGCAGGGTAGCTGGTGGATTTACTCCAGGTGGAACTAAAGTCTGATTCAACACTTGGTTATATTTCACATCATTCATCCACATCTGTGAAGTAACTAAAGGTATTAAATACATGCAGTGGAGGAAAAGTACACATTGGCAAAACATTGAAGTACTCAAATAAAGTACACATACCTCCAATGTGTACTACAGAACATTACTGTAATAAATCTACTTAGTTACTTTACAGCACATTCCTGGTGTGTGTAAACCTACTTGGTAATAAAGCAGATCTTGGTCTGTTCGGTGCTCTCTATCGATGTAACGCTGATTCTAAAACATTATTTTAATCGTTTTTCTCATGTGTTTTCTGAGCAGAGATGGTGGTGTCGATGAAGAACGTGGCGGGGATGAACGTGGAGCTCACAGTCGAGGAGAGGAACTTATTATCGGTCGCCTACAAGAACGTGATCGGGGCCCGAAGAGCCTCCTGGAGGATAATCAGCAGCATCGAGCAGCGGGAGGAGAACAAGGGCGGGGAGGAGAAGCTCAAGATGATCCAGGACTACAGGCAAACGGTAAGACAACAAAGCAGCGCTTCCTGCAGAGCAGTGGTCACCAACCTGTTTAAGCCCAAGATCTCCGACCTAACCGGAAAAGACGGTTCCAGTACTTCCCATTTGAGGCCTTTTATGTCGGCTTCTGAATTACATTAAAACATTTGGTGTAACTTCCCATTTGATCAAACCGAGAACACGACATAACTAACATGTCAACAAGGATACATATCAGGGTTCCTACGGTCATTGGAAACCTGGAGAAGTCATGGAAATGTAACTAAAGTTGCATCAAATATAATTAATATTTTATCGAATTGCCGAAATAGCAATACTATAACGATAATAAATACTGTATAGTAATGAAACGTAAAATGGCATTTAACTGTCGAGGTATTTTGCTGGTGAGAGACTTTTTACAGTCACGCCCTCTAGTCCACAGTGCTTTAGTCTGTCGGAGCTAGCAAGCCTACTATTTGATTTGTTTTAGATAGGCACGACATGTTTCATATGCAGACCTTATTTTCCAGCTTACCATGTTAAAATACAAATGTTTCAGTGGTACCGCTGAGAAAGAGTAATTTTTGGTCGTGGAAAATTAGGTAAAGGTCCTGGAGAGGTCATTGGTGAGAAAGTGTATGAACCCTGACATATATATATGTACATCATACCTATCATTTTAAGTTTCATTCACTCCTTCATTACAATCCTAAATATGTATGTAGCTTATTTTTCATTTGAGTGAATGAGTACATTATTTTGTTGACAGCAACAACAACAACAGAGAAAAAACAACATGTCGCAGTGAGCAGATAACATAAAGTGCCATTTTAAACTGAGGCTTATCCACTGAAGCTGCTGCAACATAAACATTACAACTAGTTATTTTAACACAATGTGTGGTGATAATAGTGTTCTTTAAATTGTACTTAAGATATTATACTGAATAACTGTAATACCATACTGTGCAGTGTCGGTAAATCCCATGATGTCACTTCCTGTTGAGCCACATATGGTCATTTGTAAATAGAGAGGAGAGCAAATATGCTTTCAAAAAATCTCATATTTGTGGTAATAGAGTATTATATAAGTAGTATTAAGTTCTGTTACTTAGATGAATCATTGTAGTACCATACTGTACACCAGGGAACTGCATTCGTCCAGGGGCCAACATGATTCCTCGAGACACTTTCGGGCCAGCCATTTTAATATATAGCCCTGAAGTTGGAAGTTGTCGACGAACTTCTGGAGAAATTAATACAGTTTTTGAGGAACAGAAATATTGTTTTCTGGCATCACTTTAACTTTTTACGGTTTGAGGGCGCACGCCGAGAGTAAAGTACATGTACTCTGAATTAAGATGAGGAGTACTTTATTGATCCCAATGAGAACAAGGCATTTCACATACGAGAAATTAAAAGTAGAAATAAACAATTCCAACATTTAAACATCTCAAAATAGAAATAAAACGGCGATAAAAAAAAAGTAGAAAATATACAGTAAAGGAGAAGTATCACCAAAAACTAGGTGGAAGTACTCAGATCTTGTAGTTGAGTAAAAGTACTCAGATCTTGTAGTTAAGTAAAAGTAGAAGTACTCAGATCTTGTACTTGAGTAAAAGTAGAAGTACTCAGATCTTGTAGTAAAAGTAGAAGTACACAGATCTTGTACGTGAGTAAAAGTAGAAGTACTCAGGTCTTGTTCTTGAGTAAAAGTAGAAGTACTCAGATCTTGTACTTGAGTAAAAGTAGAAGTATTCAGATCTTGTACTTGAGTAAAAGTAGAAGTACTCAGATCTTGTACTTGAGTAGAAGTAGAAGTACTCAGATATTGTACTTGAGTAAAAGTAGAAGTACTCAGGTCTTGTTCTTGAGTAGAAGTAGAAGTACTCAGATCTTGTAGTAAAAGTAGAAGTACACAGATCTTGTACGTGAGTAAAAGTAGAAGTACTCAGATCTTGTACTTGAGTAAAAGTAGAAGTACTCAGATCTTGTAGTAAAAGTAGAAGTACACAGATCTTGTACGTGAGTAAAAGTAGAAGTACTCAGATCTTGTACTTGAGTAAAGTAGAAGTACTAGAGTGTAGGAATACTCTGTTACAGTAAAAGTAGAAGTACTCAGGTCTTGTTCTTGAGTAAAAGTAGAAGTACTCAGGTCTTGTTC
>NW_027263342.1:67500-73366 GCF_902827115.2 Pseudochaenichthys georgianus
ACGGACTATAAACTTTGAACACAAGTCATGTGCTCGGAAATGCTGTTCAACCATTGGTCAGACATTCAGGGGGTACAAACGCAAATCCTGGCTATTTCTACCGTAGCTTTGGAGCATGTCAACAGAACCTAGTGGACGGCCCATATCATTATCAAGACATTATAACACAATGAGAGACGTTCGGCAGTCAGGGCGAGGTTTCACCGACGACAGGTGTTCTGACTTTTATGTAGCTGACGGAGAATGTTTTCTTTACACGACACTGTTCAACACTTCATCCTGCTTCATTCTTTAACTAAACAACCGCGGATGTCTTGAAAGACTCTTTCACCAAAGATTTTGAAGACATCCTCGTTCTTGTGACTCGTAAATACTACGCTTCCTATGTTTTGGTGCGGACGGCTTTCACACCAGCGATGAACCGCTCCAGAGTTCGCTAGCAAGCGCTCCGAGACCACCTCTTTTAGCGGACCAGAGTCCGGTTGTTTAGTTCACTTCAGAGGTCTCGTACTGCGTTCACACCGACCCAAATGAACCGCACCAAGCGGCTAAACGCACCAGGGTTCGATTCAACCGGACTAAACAGGCTGGTGTGAATGCGACCTAAGACTTCATCCAGTTAGTAATGTCTTGTTTGCCTCTAATCATACTTCATCCAGTTAATGTCTTGATTTCTTCTCGCTCCCCGCAGGAAGGGAGATTACCACCGGTACCTGGCAGAGTTCGCCACGGGGAACAACAGGAAGGAGGCAGCAGAGAACAGTCTGGTTGCGTATAAAACTGCAACAGACCTCGCCATGCTGGAGCTTCCTCCAACGCACCCCATCCGCCTGGGACTCGCTCTCAACTTCTCCGTCTTCTACTACGAGATCCTCAACTCCCCCGACCGCGCCTGCAGGTCACACACACACTCTCTCTTTTAGGGTCATTCACTAGAAGAATAAGCTGGGATTTACCGTCTAAAATTAGATCACGGAGTTATTCCGACGCTTTAAAGGAAGCCCGTATGTCAGAGAAGCTTCCATCTTTTTGAGTTTAATCTTCCTTCTGACCTGACTAACTGCTAGCCGCTTTACTTTGTAGAGTACACAGTGAAAGGCTCTGGTCTTTAACAGAAGTGTGTGTGTGTGTGTGTGTGTGTGTGTGTGTGTGTGTGTGTGTGTGTGTGTGTGTGTGTGTGTGTGTGTGTGTGTGTGTGTGTGTGTGTGTGTGTGTGTGTGTGTGTGTGTGTGTGTGTGTGTGTGTGTGTGTGTGTGTGTGTGTGTGTGTGTGTGTGTGTCTCTCAGGTTGGCGAAGGCTGCGTTCGATGACGCCATCACAGAACTGGACACACTGAATGAAGACAGCTATAAGGACTCCACACTCATCATGCAGTTGTTACGTGATAACCTCACATTATGGACTTCAGATATGCAGGGAGAAGGTGAGATCTGTTGTATCAACGTGTCTCCATTCATAACTACTAATATGCTTTACATTACGCACTTTTATCCAAAGCGACTTACGAACTCAATACTGTGGGCAATCCCCACAGGAGCAATTTGGGGAGAAGTGTCTCAGGGACACAACGACATGCTGACTGCAGTGGGACTCGAACTTGCTACCCCTGATTCGACGTTCAGCGCACTATCCACTGAGCCACAGCCTTCCACTTTATTACTGTATCTGAAATCTGAACTAGAAACACTAACGGATGAACTAACTCACTCATCTCTCGGTAACCTGCCGAAAACGCTTTTATACTTCATTTAAAACGTGCCTTAAAGGGGACCTATCATGCAACATGCACTTTGTGATGTCTTCTCTACATCAACATGTGTCCCCGGTGTGTCGAGGAACTCACGCAGCGTCAGGAAATAAAACCCTCTCTTTTCCTCCGTACCCAAATCTCTAAAAACGGGGAACAACGGAGCTGATCCAGATTTGCGTCCGATATGACGTAATATCTGAAATGTGGACCCACGGCCCAATCAGAAACGTTGCTATCAGAAACAATGCCCGACTGTTTTGGACGTAATATGGTCGGTGTTCACATTAGCATCGCTAACACTCAGAGCTAACCTGTGCTGGAGAGCATGTGTGTGAAGAAGCAGGAAGTAAAGAGGAACTCACCTTGTGGTGTAACCGGCAAGAGAGAAAGCCTTTGAGCTCCAGACTGTTTCAGATCCTTGATAATCCATGATATGGCGTTTCATCACGGCAGCATTTAGTTTAGACGGTAGCTGCCGGGTCCCGCGTGAGCTCAGACCCCTCCTTTTCATATATCCATTTTTTAAACATCTTTTATCAGCTACCTGTCTAATTAAATAATCTTACTTTTTGTAATACTTTTTATTTATTGGCTTATTTCATTGTCAGATGCACTTTGTTCAGCATATCATTTCATATTTTCTACTTTCTACACGGACAAGTCAAATCAAGCAATCTGATTGGTTCTTAGCCGTGATATAATGAGCGTATATCACGGGTAGAATTGTAGTTCAGTATCCCTCCGCGTCTGAGAAAAGCTACAAAACCGTTACAACGGTTACATTACTGATGGACTGATCCAGATTTGAAATTCCTCTGACGTCAGGAACGAGGAGCTCTGCCTATCAGGGGAATGTGGGGTTGGGCCACGGCCATTGCCGCTCGAAAGCGCTGGAGACGCTGTAGTACATATGCCAGGCCTGTAAGTGGCGCTGTACTCTGCCACAAAAGCAGCAAAGAAGACTTCCCGCGCATGGTTGCCCTTCTGTTTATTCTCCGCCGTGGCTCTTTTTCTCCCTCCCCGAGGCGAGCGTTTGCTCCGGCTGTAATTCTCTCCGGTAGTCCACCAGCAGATTACAAACACCCACCTCTCCGCCTCTTCCAAGGCACGAGGGAACCGTGCGGCAGAGTTTCAGTTAGATTTGTTTTCGCCGGTCAACATGTCCGTTAATGTTTAAATCTTCCGGACAAAATTAGAAAAGTGCCGGTCACAGGTCTTCTTTGTTATTTATTGATCTTTAAAACAAATGAATAACGACTCTATATAATAATACTATAAAACACGGAGGACGGAGATCTCTTTTTCTCCCCCTCTTCTCCCCGTTGCAGCCCAGAAGCTGATCTCAGAGCATGCTCCCCTCTCCTGCAGGGGGGCGTGGTCAGCTGCAGGGGGCGTGGTCAGCTGCAGCTCACATAATCAGCCCCCTGTAAAAACAGGGCTGGAAAGAGCAAATAGAGCGAAATGAGGCATGGCTAAAATGCAGGATCTGTTTGGTATTTTGAAAAAAAAACTATATTTATATACTTTATATAGGTATGGCCCTACATTATATTGTTCAAATATAGCATGATAGGTCCACTTTAAGATGGAAACATGTAAGGTGAACTTGGCCCTCCGGGGGGGTCTTACTATGGAGGAGTGGATTGAGCAGTGCCTATCTCCAGAAAGCACCGAAACGACGACATGCAGAGCTACGTGAAGAGCAGGCAGACCAACTGGAGAAGTACCACCATTCAAAAGCTTTCTGATGCGGGTCTTGAAACAAAGCAGAGACATGATGAGCGTTAGTGGCCACAGGTGCGAAAGCTCTCTCCAGAGCTGCGGGAAGCCCAATCTCGGGGACCGGAGAAAGTGCAGCAATATTCTCACCACGCCGAGCAGCAGCCTAGAACAACCTCAACCTATACAAGTAACCTCGTCAGCCATGCTACTGATGCTGGACAGGTTTTCAGAGGCGGCACAATAAAGGCAACAAACACATTAATGTAAATAAATAGCCAAATAATGAATCAACGCTCTCTGTCTAATATGTTCGCTAGCTGTTAGTGTTGTTGCATAGCAACCACCTCGCACTATGTTTTGTGCAGAAGGCAACGGAGGGACTATTTTATTTTGAACATCATTATTTACTAATAAAAACTATTTAAATTAGAGTGTGTATTTTTCTTTCATATTGCCACACCTGGTAACCGTTTAATAAAAGCAATAGCTCACTTCAGGCCGTGATATATGCTCATTATATCACGGCTAAGGGGGTTGAATCACGCCATGAGAATCACGTCGTGAGAATCACGCCGTGAGAATCGCGTCGTGAGAATCGCGTCGTGAGAACCGCGCCGTGAGAACCGCGCCGTGAGAACCGCGCCGTGAGAACCGCGCCGTGAGAACCGCGCCCTGACAACCGCGCCGTGACAACCGCTCCGTGAGCTATTGCTTAAATATAGTTTAGGTAAATCTCAACAAGGTAAAACAACAAATAATGAAAAATAAAATTATTATTATCATTTAATTTAATAAAAAAGTAGAGTCCAGGTTGAACAATAAAATGTCCCCTTTTTAATAAACATAGATAAACAAAATCATTTAAATGTTGTTGTTTTTGTTGTGTTCCAGGTGAAGAACCGAACAAAGAGGCGCTGCAGGACGTTGAGGATGAAGCTCAGTGAGACGACCAACCGACAGCCAACAACTCAGACCCTCCCTCATCTTCCTCCAGACCCTCAATCCTCCTCCTCACCTCAGACCCTCCCTCATCTTCCTCCAGACCCTCAATCCTCTTCCTCACCTCCTCCTCACCTCAGACCCTCCCTCATCTTCCTCCAGACCCTCAATCCTCCTCCTCACCTCCTCCAACAACTCAGACCCTCCCTCATCTTCCTCCAGACCCTCAATCCTCCTCCTCACCTCCTCCAACAACTCAGACCCTCCCTCATCTTCCTCCAGACCCTCAATCCTTCTCCTCACCTCCTCCAACAACTCAGACCCTCCCTCATCTTCCTCCAGACCCTCAATCCTCACCTCCTCCAACAACTCAGACCCTCCCTCATCTTCCTCCAGACCCTCAATCCTCCTCCTCACCTCCTCAGACCCTCCCTCATCTTCCTCCAGACCCTCAATCCTCTTCCTCACCTCCTCCAACAACTCAGACCCTCCCTCATCTTCCTCCAGACCCTCCATATTCCTCCTCCATCTAGACCCTCAACCCTCCTCATCTCCTCTCCTCCCTCTCCCCTCTCCCCCCTCCTCCCTCTCCCCTCTCCCCTCTCCCCTCTCCCCTCTCCCCCCCTCCCCTCTGCAGCTCCTCGACCCAGCAGGGCCACAGAGTTAACAACTTTATTTTTCTCTTTATTTTTTATTTTTATATTAGTCCTTACTTCATTAAACGAGTAAAATAGCACTTGAGACGGGAAGGTCGCCGTTAGAGAGGAGACTGAAGAGAGTCCCTGTTGTTGTTGTTGTTGTTGTTTTTCTGTCCTGGTACAAGCGGTTCTGAAATATTCATTATGGTATGTTGTTGTTTTTTTTGCTTTATCCTCAATATCTTTATCAGTTTGCTGGATGTATTGAGATTTATGTAATTACAGAAATTAACTTTTATTACTGATAATGTTGACTATTAGTTATGGGAGGTGTTTTATCTGTTTATAGTGTCATGCGAATCATTTGACGGGCGATTTGGTAACGTGCCCTTTTGTTTTGGGAGGGGGGGTTAGGGGATTATCCACATGGGGCAAAGGCGTGCAAACTTTTACACCATCGTGATTCTGTCGTCATGTTTTTGTCCTTGGACTGTACTTTTGTGCTGAAATACTGTAACTGGATCTCTGCAGCTAGCTGGTGGTTTTTAATTTAAAAGAGAAATGGGAGATTTCACACTCGATTCGTCCATCGCTTCTCGAACCGAGAGCCCTAAAATAATAAAAAGAAGATTGCATGAGTTAACACTTTCTGTTCTTCACTAAAAAAGCGCCTCTGGTTTCGGAGGTTTTTCTTTCTTTGTTTTCTTCTCGTTTTGCTTCATTGTGTGTAAACTTGGAGCTGATTTGTACTACTGGAGATCTGACTGGAGCCGCAGACAGGGAATCTGTACGTTCTGACTGAAACACAGCATGGAAT
>NW_027263343.1:0-31381 GCF_902827115.2 Pseudochaenichthys georgianus
TATTGTCTCTACTTTAAAGAGTCCTCTCCTGCTGATGTTCAGGTGTATATCAGTATGTCGTGTCTCTACTTTAAAGAGTCCTCTCCTGCTGATGTTCAGGTGTATATCAGTATGTTGTGTCTCCACTTTAAAGAGTCCTCTCCTGCTGATGTTCAGGCGTATATCAGTATGTAGTGTCTCTACTTTAAATAGTCCTCTCCTGCTGATGTTCAGGTGTATATCAGTATGTAGTGTCTCTACTTTAAAGAGTCCTCTCCTGCTGATGTTCAGGTGTATATCAGTATGTAGTGTCTCTACTTTAAAGAGTCCTCTCCTGCTGATGTTCAGGTGTATATCAGTATGGAGTGTCTCTACTTTAAAGAGTCCTCTCCTGCTGATGTTCAGGTGTATATCAGTATGTAGTGTCTCTACTTTAAAGAGTCCTCTCCTGCTAATGTTCAGGTGTATATCAGTATGTAGTGTCTCTACTTTAAAGAGTCCTCTCCTGCTGATGTTCAGGTGTATATCAGTATGTAGTGTCTCTACTTTAAAGAGTCCTCTCCTGCTGATGTTCAGGTGTATATCAGTATGTAGTGTCTCTACTTTAAAGAGTCCTCTCCTGCTGATGTTCAGGTGTATATCATATGTAGTGTCTCTACTTTAAAGAGTCCTCTCCTGCTGATGTTCAGGTGTATATCAGTATGTAGCGTCTCTACTTTAAAGAGTCCTCTCCTGCTGATGTTCAGGTGTATATCAGTATGTAGCGTCTCTACTTTAAAGAGTCCTCTCCTGCTGATGTTCAGGTGTATATCAGTATGTAGCGTCTCTACTTTAAAGAGTCCTCTCCTGCTGATGTTCAGGTGTATATCAGTATGTAGCGTCTCTACTTTAAAGAGTCCTCTCCTGCTGATGTTCAGGTGTATATCAGTATGTAGCGTCTCTACTTTAAAGAGTCCTCTCCTGCTGATGTTCAGCTGTATATCAGTATGTAGTGTCTCTACTTTAAAGAGTCCTCTCCTGCTGATGTTCAGGTGTATATCAGTATGTAGTGTCTCTACTTTAAAGAGTCCTCTCCCTATAGCAGCTACAAAAATGTCAAAAATACAGAAAACAGACACAGTTAGCGGCTTTTTGAACATATTGGAGCATAAGACAGATAATGAAACAGAAGATGGCTAAATTCCATCGAGCTGCCAGTTTCAGTGTCCTGGTGTTGGCTCACTACCTCTCTGTCCTGACACTTGAACTGAACAAAGTCATTAATGTAATAAGTATTGCTCGAGCCTCTCCTGCTGTGAAAAAACCGTCTGCTTTAAAAATATGTATATCACGGCACATTAGTCAGCATAACCTCACGAAAACAAATGTAAGATGTCACAGTGAGTTCATCCAGGTCTTAAGAAGCAGCATCTTAAACCTGCATGACTCTTAAAACTCTTGAAAGCAGATGGAGGTGTTGTAACGCCTCAGCCACAGCCCTCTTTTCTTAAATACTGTGAATTCCTAAAAGTGGCTTTTATGTAATTTTGTCTCAGACTGAAACTGTTTTTTTGGACACTGTTTTTCCAGTTTGTGGTCAAAAGCATGTGATCAATGTTGCAAGTAAGGAAGTGGAATAGGGTGCAGTTTGCAGTATGCCATTATCAACCCTATAAACTGTGATAATAACACATGTGCTGCGCTGCTTCATGCTGTCCATTATTGTTGTGTTCAGGTACAAAGTCATTTACAGTCAAACCAAGGCCCATTATTTCTTCGTCATATATTAGTTTTACAGAGTAGAACAGGCTTAAGGCCTCTCTACTTCGGCTTTTTACAGTTACACCTACACGTTAACATTTACATTCAGTGAATGACGCAAAAAGAAAAACGTAGTCAGTATTTTAGGGCAAAGCCAATACCCCTCTTTGAAGGGCATAACAAAGGAAATGTCAAAGGTCAATCCGCCTGAAAGAAATTGAAGGGTCATAGCTTTCATTGAAGTCATGCCCATTCTAGGAATTTCTAGAAAACCATGGTGGGTGTTTTATAAGCTAATAATATTTGAGATCAAATATATTTAGATGTACGTTTTGGCCTTTCAACAAAGACATTCATAAGGATTATAAGTGTTTAACAATTTAAACAATTTAAAGACTTTATCTAGGTGTCTTGGGGACTCAGTTGGCCTACTTCTTAAATCATGCCCTCGGCCACGTTTGGGCTTATTTATCACTGAAAGCTAGAACGAACAGTTTTTTCTGCTAGTATTTATTTTTCACTTTTCCCAGTTTTACGCGTGTCTATGAACGCATCATGGATCACGGGCGTGCTGTCAGCCAAAACAAAACGTATTTGACTGACAGGCGCAGCCAATAGGAAGTTACGTCGCGTACGTAAACCCAGGCTACTACGTGCCAACCTTCATGGGACGTGCAGTGCTGCCAGAGTTTCTGTTGTTGTCGTTAATTCCTCAGCTCATGTGTTTCAGCTCCAGTTTGAACTCTTCTGGACTTGAGTAATGAGGCAGAGCTGTGTGTGGTGTGTGGAAAGAGTGAACCCAGCCGTTACAGTTCGTAGGAAGCCTTGAAAGCAAACGGCTAGCTTCGTTTAGCTTGTTGAGCTCAGCTCGCAACGCTGTCTTTTAACCTGACCAAATACGGTTGGCATGGTTACTAACGTCAGTGAACCCGCGAGCTGAATTGTGTTTTCGTTGAATCTCCGAGGAAATACTCCACGTGGAAAAGGCATATTTTGGAGTCATAAACGGGTAACTAGAGCTTGATTGACAGGACTTGTGACCTTCCCTGGCAGCTGGGCGTGGTGTGACCTTATTTGGCCTTTCCAAATTCAGTGAATTAACCTAATCTGACCGGAGGACCGACACATACCGCAGCATGTAACCGCAGAGTCCTCAGTAACCTGTGTCCATCGGACATGTGATTGAGTCTATGGGTGTGTGGTCACTTGTTGTGAGAATGCCTCGCCGCTCGGTGGTGAACTTGCTGGGTCTGGGGACTCGAGCTGTCGGTCTGCAGAATGGACACTCACTTCAGACCTTCCACTCTTCACTGAAGCACGCCTCCTCGCTGCCGAAAGCGGGGTTCAAACCGGAGAGAGTAGCAGTGGTTACGAAGACCACCAGGTATGAGTTCGAGCAGCAGCGATATCTGTACGCAGGGCTCTCAGAAGAGGACCTCAAACACCTGGTGAGTGATTCTCCTTCACCTTTACCCTAGCAAAAGTCTAATGGTCTTAAAATACTCGATTACAAGTAAAAATACTGAGTTCAAATGTTTTGGTTGTGTACAAAAGTATTTACGTCAAAAAGTATTTATTCTGCTCAAATGCCCATTTCAGAATGTATATAAATACATGAGTATATACACAGACCCTTTACCTGAGCAAAAGTCTAATGGTCTTCAAATACTCGATTACAAGTACACAAATACTGAGTTCAAATGTTTTGGTTGTGTACAAAAGTATTTACGTCAACAAGTATTTATTCTGCTCAAATGCCCATTTCAGAATGTATATAAATACATGAGTATATACACAGACCCTTTACCTGAGCAAAAGTCTAATGGTCTTCAAATACTCGATTACAAGTACACAAATACTGAGTTCAAATGTTTTGCTTGAGTACAAAAGTATTTACACAGGTACAAATCTTAGAGCAGGAGTGTCTGACTGTTTTCACTGAGGGCCACATACAGAAACACGTGCATAGAAGGGCTGGGCCACTCAAGAGAGATAAGTTATAAGTTGTAAACATGTAGGTAAATGTAAGCTTGATACTTGAATATGCTTTAAGAAAACAAGCAGCTTCCGTCACAGCTCTCCACATGGGTTTAATGTATTACAAAAAGTGTTTCCAGCTCACTCCTTCAAACAGAAGTCTCAAATTGCCCATAAGAATAATAAGAATAAGAAAAACTAACCGATACAGTAAGTGTCATATCATTTTAATGTGGTTTGTCAATGTGGAGCCACTTCTAGAGACTTCACAAATACACGGTTGATAAGCAGTAAAGTAATGATATCACATAGGCATGTGTACTAACTGTCGTGGAGTAAAAAGTACTTATTTTGAATTTAGTAGAGAAAAAGTAGAAATGTTATTATGTCAAAATACACTTAAGTACCGTACTTAAGTCTGTGTACTTCCACAGCTGCCTTTGGGCTGTGACCTCTGACGGTAAACAACCTCTTACCCGTTTCTTCTACATCTCGTGTGTGTGTGTGTGTGTGTGTGTGTGTGTGTGTGTGTTGCAGCTCGCTCTGAAGGGCTCCAGCCACAGCGGCCTGCAGGAAAGACACAAAATCCACACCAACAACGTGGAGCACATTGTGAAGAGCCTGCGGTGAGATTCCCCAGATAACCCCAGAGCAGACGGGAAGCTCTTTTTAAACGACTGTTCAAACGGTTTCATTGTGTCGTGTTTGCAGGAGCGAAGGCATCGAGGTTCGGATTGTGAAGCGGGGAGAATATGATGAAGAAGTGGTCCGGTGGGCCGATGCCATCATCTCTGCTGGAGGTAGGAACCTCAATCAGAATCAAACCGTTCCTTAGAATCTGTTAGGAACTGTGTCCTTGGGAGATTTGAAAGGCGCCTCGAATAGAATGTATTATTATTATTACAGAGTGGAAATGTACATTTGTTACAGCAGAAAAGAGCCAAAGTAATATATTTGTTTGTACTTCAGAATTAGAAATAAAGAATACATGGCATTCATTCAAGGAAAGTCAACATGTGTAAACATGCTTAATATCTAAGCTATCCGTTAACAACGTAATAAAGAATCCTCCTGAACACCAGCTGCTGTGCCCAGGCTTCATGTACTGACGAAAGCTGAGACCCTTAACCTGGGCACAAGTACTATCACTGCAACCTAAAAACACTCAAGTAAACAAGTAAAAGTACTGCTTCGAGAATGGTACTTAAGTAAAAGTATTTAGGC
Organism: Pseudochaenichthys georgianus; assembly: GCF_902827115.2. Taxonomy (NCBI): domain Eukaryota; kingdom Metazoa; phylum Chordata; class Actinopteri; order Perciformes; family Channichthyidae; genus Pseudochaenichthys; species Pseudochaenichthys georgianus. The sequence goes on from NW_027263343.1 coordinate 4,921, forward strand.
ATGATCAGGAACATGGACTTTAGATTTTAGGAGTACAATTCACATCTTCACATTTCAAAAGCTGGGACTGTGAAATAATTGTACACAAAATAATGATGATCAAATTGTCTCAAATAACCTTTTTGTCAACGCACTCATTGTTTGTACTTCAATATCATTTGGGATAGTTCAAGTTCTTTAAATGATAAAGTTAGTCGTCATTAACGCCGTAACGAAGATGGGAGTGGAGTCGAAGTATAAAGTACCTCTTAAAGGTCTCCTATTATACTGTTCTTCATCACTACATGACAGGTCTCAGATATATCCAGAGCCTGTCTCTGATTGGCTGAAACACCAAACGGATCATTGCAGCATTACCCATAATCCCCTCTGTTTCAGCCCTGTTTCCAAAGTGCTGATTCTCTGTCTGTTACTTCAGATGGAAACAAGGAGCCCCTCCCCACGCCCCTCTGAGAGAGAGATCTGGTTACAAAGAACTCAATGGCCGCTTTCACAGTACTTTGCCGTACTTAGTTACCAGCACTTAGTTACCAGCACTTAGTTACCAGCACTTAGTTACCAGCACTTAGTTACCAGCACTTAGTTACCATCACCTAGTTACCAGCACTTAGTTACCAGCACTTAGTTACCAGCACTTAGTTACCAGCACTTAGTTACCAGCACTTAGTGTCCCCATGGAACTAAAGAGCAGATCGCGTTCACACCGGACTAAGTTCCCTGAGGGACGATTAGCCAAATGAAGCCGCTGACGTCACTTCTTCTTCTTCTGCTTTGGGTTTACTGGCAGGCCGCACACCACTTCACGGCGTATACTGCCACCCGAACGCGTTGCTTTACTCGTTACTTTACACGAAGGGCCGCCCCTCCCTACAGGCAGATCAAGCAGACTGCGGAGGGTGCTTCATCTGAAGCGCAAATGTGGCGCACCTATGGTGTAAGCGCGCCACCGTTTTCGCCGCAGCGAGGCTCCAAGAGCGACACAGAGGGCCTCGTCATACAACTGTGTGTTTGCTGTTTACTCGACAAGAGACATGAGGAAGAGGGGACACATGTTGATGTAGAAGAGACATGAAGAAGAGGGGACACATGTTGATGTAGAAGAGACATGAAGAAGAGGGGACACATGTTGATGTAGAAGAGACATGAAGAAGAGGGGACACATGTTGATGTAGAAGAGACATGAAGAAGAGGGGACACATGTTGATGTAGAAGAGACATGAAGAAGAGGGGACACATGTTGATGTAGAAGAGACATGAAGAAGAGGGGACACATGTTGATGTAGAAGAGACATGAAGAAGAGGGGACACATGTTGATGTAGAAGAGACATGAAGAAGAGGGGACACATGTTGATGTAGAAGAGACATGAAGAAGAGGGGACACATGTTGATGTAGAAGAGACATGAAGAAGAGGGGACACATGTTGATGTAGAAGAGACATGAAGAAGAGGGGACACAGGTTGATGTAGAAGAGACATGAAGAAGAGGGGACACATGTTGATGTAGAAGAGACATGAGAAGAGGGGACACATGTTGATGTAGAAGAGACATGAAGAAGAGGGGACACACGTTGATGTAGAAGAGACATGGAGAAGAGGGGACACATGTTGATGTAAAAGAGACATGGAGAAGAGGGGACACATGTTGATGTAGAAGAGACATGGAGAAGAGGGGACACATGGTGATGTAGAAGAGACATGGAGAAGAGGGGACACAGGTTGATGTAGAAGAGACGTGAAGAAGAGGGGACACATGTTGATGTAGAGGAGACATGAAGAAGAGAGGACACATGTTGATGTAGAAGAGACATGAAGAAGAGGGGACACACGTTGATGTAGAAGAGACATGGAGAAGAGGGGACACATGTTGATGTAAAAGAGACATGGAGAAGAGGGGACACATGTTGATGCAGAAGAGACATGGAGAAGAGGGGACACATGTTGATGTAGAAGAGACATGAAGAAGAGGGGACACATGTTGATGTAGAAGAGACATGAAGAAGAGGGGACACATGTTGATGTAGAGGAGACATGAAGAAGAGGGGACACATGTTGATGTAGAAGAGACATGGAGAAGAGGGGACACATGTTGATGTAGAAGAGACATGAAGAAGAGGGGACACATGTTGATGTAGAAGAGACATGAAGAAGAGGGGACACATGTTGATGTAGAAGAGACATGAAGAAGAGGGGACACGTGTTGATGTAGAAGAGACATGGAGAAGAGGGGACACATGTTGATGTAGAAGAGACATGAAGAAGAGGGGACACATGTTGATGTAGAAGAGACATGAAGAAGAGGGGACACATGTTGATGTAGAAGAGACATGGAGAAGAGGGGACACATGTTGATGTAGAAGAGACATGGAGAAGAGGGGACACATGTTGATGTAGAAGAGACATGAAGAAGAGGGGACACATGTTGATGTAGAAGAGACATGAAGAAGAGGGGACACATGTTGATGTAGAAGAGACATGAAGAAGAGGGGACACATGTTGATGTAGAAGAGACATGAAGAAGAGGGGACACATGTTGATGTAGAAGAGACATGAAGAAGAGGGGACACATGTTGATGAAGAAGAGACATGAAGAAGAGGGGACACATGTTGATGAAGAAGAGACACGAAGAAGAGTACTTGAGTTCAGAACTTGAGTAAATGTACTCAGACGTCCTCTGATTGTACCCGGGGGGCAAACAGCCACGTGAACAAAGGCTTCAGTCCACAAAGCCCGTCCACTGACTGCAGTTTGTTTTGTCAGGTGACGGGACAATGCTTCTTGTTGCCAGCAAGGTTTTAAGCAAAGACAAACCAGTCGTTGGAGTGAACACGGACCCTGAAAGGTAAGCCACTCTACAGCACTTTAGGGGAGGGGCTTAAAACAATCAGACATATTGATATATTGTGAATCAATGAGAGAACCTATGTGTCGAAGTGTATATATTGCAGTAATTGATTACTCTCACTACAGTAAAACACATGTACTGTCATTCCTGCTCATTGTTAGCATTCAGCATTCCTCCCACGTGTGTTTGCACCCCAGGTCAGAAGGTCACCTGTGCCTGCCCGTGCGCTACACGCATGCCTTCCCAGAGGCCCTGAAGAAGCTCTGTTGTGGTGAGTTCAGGTGCGTATTTATCCACAGATATTCATAGCACTGTAATGTTGGGACGTCCATGCTGCCCTGTGTGTCCTCTGTAGCTTATATGCAGTCGTGGAGTCATCTATATATAGATATAGATCTATATATATATATATATATATATATATATATATATGAGAGAGAGAATCTCCCAAATGACTCCCAGCTGCCGTCTGTAAACAAGTAAACAACTTAGAGCTGGAGTTTTGCTATTGGCTCAGAGGTCATGACAAGTTTAAAGCTGTGTTGTCTGTAAACAAGTAAACTGACCCTAATTACTCTGCATGACCCCCTGTTTGTTAGAGAGGAGGCTGAGCTTCATACATTTATATCATCTCTACCTACCTACCTACCTACCTACCTACCTACCTACCTACCTACCTACCTACCTACCTACTTTCCTTCCTTCCTACCTACCTACCTATCTACTATTTTCCTACCTACCTACTTTCCTTCCTACCTACCCACTTTCCTTCCTTCCTTCCTTCCTTCCTTCCTTCCTTCCTTCCTTCCTTCCTTCCTTCCTTCCTTCCTTCCTTCCTTCCTTCCTTCCTTCCTTCCTTCCTTCCTTCCTTCCTTCCTTCCTTCCTTCCTTCCTTCCTTCCTTCCTACCTACCTACCTACCTACCTACCTACCCACTTTCCTTCCTTCCTTCCTACCTACCTACTATTTACCTACCTACTTCCTTCCTACCTACCCACTTTCCTACCTACCTACCGACCTACCTACTTTCCTTCCTACCTACCCACTTTCCTACCTACCTACCTACCTACCTACCTACCTACCTACCTACCTACCTACCTACCTACCTACCTACCTACCTACCTACCTACCTACCTACCTACCTACCTACCTACCTACCTACCTACTTCCCTTCCTTCCTTCCTTCCTACCTACCTTCCTACCTACCTACCTTCCTTCCTACCCACCTACCTACCCTACTTTAAGACAAATGTCGTGGCGATCCAGCTCTCACACAACAGGAAATAATGAAACAGGGAGGAATCAATAAAACACAAATATAGCTGATCAGTAATTATTATTTAGTTGTTGCACCAAACAAACAACGATGGGAAGTCCATCACCTGCTGCCACGGCAGCCGGTCGCGGACACGCCCCCCCACAGTAGCAGCAATCATACAGCACATAGAGCCACTGCAATGAACACACACACTTGATCATGCAGCCTGCCACACACAGGTCACATGTGTATCTCTGAAAGCTATACTTGTATATGTTTACACGTCATCGTCTCATGACGTCTTTAGGATTAGTGAACTGTTTTATAACCCGAGGCCTTCTCTGAACTTCCTCTTCCCTCGGTGTCAGCTCACTTAAAATGAATACATCTATTGATAACTCAGAACGACCATTGTCTCTCTAACGTGTGACCCAACTGAGTCCCACCTCATATGGAATACCATGTGACCTCTAATGGCCGCCGTATTAAACACTCTGCTATAACACTCGTCTAACGCAGGCTTGTTTCAGACATGACTGTTGGATGTATTTAAATTGTGTCCGCCTAAAACATTAATTATGTTATTGACCCTCAAGTTAGTCCAATAAAGCAGACCTATATCTAAAGTGTTTTCAAGTACTTCCAATCATCTATGAATATGTGTAATGTTTTCTTATTCACAACTAAGAGCTGTATTTTTGATCGCCATGACAACAGAAAACCAGTGTGACGGTAGATTTTTAATGGCAATCGTTACGAACTGGGACCAGCTAGTAAGGCTCTAATGCAAATATGCTATCCAGTTGCATTGTGGGAAATGTAGGACTCACACATTTCTGAGACTGAGCCATGAAAGAGACAAAGAAAGTGAATATCTGTTGGTTTGCCGTTTTCATTTCGATCTTATTTCTTTAGCCTTCTAACGAAACGTAGTCGAGCAGTTCCCACTGGTGTTTTAAAAAGTGTGTGTGTGTGTGTGTGCACATATGCAGGTGGCTGTGGCGGCAGAGGATCCGTCTGCACTTAGAGGGGACGGGAATCAACCCGACGCCCGTGGATCTTCACGAGCAGCAGATGAGCCTGGAGCAGCACAGCCGGGCGCACAGAATCACCACCATGCTCCGTAAGACCCGGTTACAAGAACTATGACCATTTCAATCACGGATTGACACCAGGTGTGTTCTGTAGGTTTATTGATTTCCCTTTGGGGGTCAGGTCTCTCTCCCGACATATAGGGGTTTATAGTCACAGTTGAGTAAGTCGGCACGGCATAAAAGTGAATACAACTCACTGCAAACACCCAACATGGAATGACATTAGAAAATAAGAAAAGACAAAATGATCAGGGTTCGTACGGTCATTGAAAACCTGGAAAAGTCATGGAAATTGAAAATGCAAATTCCAGGCCCTGGAAAAGTTTTGGAAAACGATGTTTTTCCCAACGTTTTGGAAAAGTCATGGAAATGTAACTAAAGTTGCGTCAAATATAATTTACATTTTATCTCATCGCCAAAATAATCTGCGGTCGCGAGCTGTTATGTGCCATCATGACGCACATGGTGTTATTTTTTAATATATGAAGCGCGAGCTGTGTGCTCGAGTCTTCCTGCCTGTCGGCTGCACTCTGCTGCTCCGGGATGAGGGTCAGCTACATTATCTACGGTGCGTTCGTTAACTGTGTGGAGTCACTGGCACAGACTGGGCCGCTGGTGAACAGCTGTTAGAACAGGCGGTTCAGGTGTTCAGAGCAGAGCGGCAGAGCGTGATGTGAACTGAAATGTTTTTCTGTCAAAATATCATTAAGGAATCGTTGAGCTAGCTAGCATACATTGTCACTATCCGCTAACGTTAGCTTTAGCCTTCGTTTTCTAATAGTTTTTTTTCATAGGCTATAAACAGAGGTGGTATAAGTATAGTTATTGTGCTAGAGTAAAAGTAGAAGTACTCAGATGTTGTTCTTAAAAGTAGAAGTACTCAGGTCTTGTACTTGAGTAAAAGTAGAAGTACTCAGGTCTTGTACTTGAGTAAAAGTAGAAGTACTCAGGTCTTGTACTTGAGTAAAAGTAGAAGTACTCAGATCTTCTACTTGAGTAAAAGTAGAAGTACTCAGATCTTGTACTCAAGTAGAAGTACTCAGATCTTGTACTTTAGTAGAAGTACTCAGATCTTGTACTTTAGTAGAAGTGGAAGTACTCAGATCTTGTACTTAATAAAAGTATAGTACCCAGATCTTGTACTTGAGTAAAAGTAGAAGTACTCAGATCTTGTACTTGAGTAAAAGTAGAAGTACTCAGGTCTTGTACTTGAGTAAAAGTAGAAGTACTCAGATCTTGTACTTCAGCTAAAGTAGAAGTACTCAGATAAGTAAAAGTAGAAGTACTCAGATCTTGTACTTTAGTAGAAGTATATATTTTACTTTAGTAGAAGTGGAAGTACTCAGGTCTTGTACTTGAGTAAAAGTAGAAGTACTCAGATCTTGTACTTGAGTAAAAGTAGAAGTACTCAGGTCTTGTACTCGAGTAGAAGTGGAAGTACTCAGATCTTGTACTTAATAAAAGTATAGTACCCAGATCTTGTACTTGAGTAAAAGTAGAAGTACTCAGATCTTGTACTTGAGTAAAAGTAGAAGTACTCAGATCTTGTACTTCAGCTAAAGTAGAAGTACTCAGATAAGTAAAAGTAGAAGTACTCAGATCTTGTACTCGAGTAGAAGTACTCAGATCTTGTACTTTAGTAGAAGTATATATTTTACTTTAGTAGAAGTGGAAGTACTCAGGTCTTGTACTTGAGTAAAAGTAGAAGTACTCAGATCTTGTACTTGAGTAAAAGTAGAAGTACTCTGATCTTGTAGTAAAAGTAGAAGTACTCAGATCTTGTACTTGAGTAAAAGTAGAAGTACTCAGATCTTGTACTTCAGCTAAAGTAGAAGTACTCAGATAAGTAAAAGTAGAAGTACTCAGATCTTGTACTCGAGTAGAAGTACTCAGATCTTGTACTTTAGTAGAAGTATATATTTTACTTTAGTAGAAGTGGAAGTACTCAGGTCTTGTACTTGAGTAAAAGTAGAAGTACTCAGATCTTGTACTTGAGTAAAAGTAGAAGTACTCTGATCTTGTAGTAAAAGTAGAAGTACTCAGATCTTGTACTTGAGTAAAAGTAGAAGTACCAGAGTGTAGGAATACTCTGTTACAGTAAAAGTCCTGCATTCAAAATGTTACTCAAGTAAAAGTACAAAAGTATTATCATCTAAATATAGTGAAAGACAGTGAAAGTAGTCGTTGTGCAGATTGGTCCATTTCAGAATAATATATATGATGTGTTTTATAATGATTGATCATGAAAGTGTTCTCAAAGCTGGTGAAGGTGCAGCTAGTCTGAAGTACTTTGTAGACTGCAGGGTAGCTGGTGAAGGTGCAGCTAGTCTGAAGTACTTTGTAGACTGCAGGGTAGCTGGTGAAGGTGCAGCTAGTCTGAAGTACTTTGTAGACTGCAGGGTAGCTGGTGAAGGTGCAGCTAGTCTGAAGTACTTTGTAGACTGCAGGGTAGCTGGTGGATTTACTCCAGGTGGAACTAAAGTCTGATTCAACACTTGGTTATATTTCACATCATTCATCCACATCTGAGAAGTAACTAAAGGTATTAAATACATGTAGTGGAGTAGAAGTACACCATGTACCTCTGAACTGTAGTGGAGTAGAAGTACACCATGTACCTCAGAACTGTAGAGGAGTAGAAGTACAAAGTAGCAAAACATTGAAATACTTAAATAAAGTACAAGTATCTCAAAATTGTACCCACGTATAGTACTTGTTGAGTTTATGAACTTAGTTACTTTACACCAGTGGCTATAAAGATAGAAAGACTCAGCCTTGCACAGGCATGACGATACATTTTCAAAATGCTCAACAGTGCTGCCAGAATTATAAACTGACTGCTACACAATTAAAATAAATGCTTTTATATATTTCTATTAGATGTGACTCTTTGGCATTTCTGTTATTATTGACACTGCTGCTTTCAGGGGGTCAGGGGTCGGGTCCTTGCCACCTTTTTCATACCTGATGACTTTGCCTCCCTGACTACAGTTGCTTTAGCGTGTAGAAGCTAGTAAGCCTACTATTTGATTTGTTTTAGATAGGCACAACATGTTTCATATGCAGACCTTATTTTCCTGTTACATGTTAAAATAAACCATTTTCAGTGGGAATTTTTGGTCATGGAAAATGAGGTAAAGGTCATTGAGAGGTCATGGAAAAGTCATTGAAAATCATTGGTGAAAAAGTGTATGAACCCTGAGTTATTCTGTATCACGAATAGCAACTACCGTACTTTTCGGACAATAAGCCGCGACTTTTTTCCCCATTTTGTTTGTTCAGCTAACGGCCACTAGGGAACCTCCTAAATCCATGGATTTTACAGGTAGAATTAACCACCTTTAACTCTATGGGCTCTAGGACCGGTCCGCGCCCGCCACCTTTAAGCGGCGGGCTCCAGCAGGAAAAGCTGGAGGCCGGAAAAGAGTGAGACAGGTAGCGCGCCAAAGTAAAAGTGGAACCGAGAGACAGAACGAGAGCAAGACAGACGGACAATTTAGCTGCTGTAGCTTATATGCAGGTGCGCTTTATAGTCCGGAAAGTACGGTGTATTTCAAATATCCCACAAAACAAACCCTCGTCCCACAGGTCACGATTAAATCCAAAAACGTCCTCTTCGGGTTTTCTATAACAAAAATATGCAATAGTCCACGAATCACAGTTCCCTTGTTAAAGGACTAAAACCAAAAGGCTGCGTTTAGCTGATGGCCCCACGATGTTGCCGGACAGGGGGACCCTCGATCAGTACTGAACTAAAGGTGTGACTGGCTCTAGACCAGGGGTTCCCGACCTTTTCTCCCAAGAGCCCCCCCCAAATTACTCCTGTTGGAAGTTGCTCCCCCACAACCTTGGACCGGACCAACCCGATTTGTATATATCACAGCAGGCTCGTGAAAAAGACAAAACGTATCAACAAGGCTTCTCACATGGCTAGCTGGATGCAAACAGGTAAATGCTATCTTTTGTTTCACATGCTTGCTCTTCAAACAGCCGGGGACAGATACGATCTGTTCAGAAACTAGACAGAAGTTAAACAAGTACAAACCACAGACTGCCTGTGTCATGGAGAATACAGTCGCTGCTTTATTTATGTCTGTAGGCCGTTGTTGTGAGTGTGGACGGTCGGAGCATATATAGCGCTAGCTTAGCCAAGCTCCATTCAGGGAATAAGCGTTCTAAAAGGTTCTTCGCCTGCCGTCTGTCTGCAGACTTGTCAAAGCATTAATTCATGGTTTTTACTAACCGGTATCAGTATGTTGTTACGTCGGCATCATTTAGAAACGTGTATTACAATTTAATCACGGTCAAATATGTTCATGTTGTTGTAGTTGTAGCTCCCGAGCCAGCGCGTCTTGTTTGAATGATGCGAGTAAACACAGCTGACAGCTGCGGTGAAACTCGAGCGACTAGAGCGATGGATAGGAGCGTTTAGAGCGAAGCGAATATTCGCATCGCGTCCGGTCTGAACGCAGCATTAAAGCGAGCTCCGCGCTGCACTGGAAACGCGCCATTACATCACCAGAAGTCCTAATTTAAGGGTCATTTCTCCCAAAAAAATTTGTTTACTAACTCTATCAACAGCCCCACCAAAAATATTTTCCACCAGCCGCCACTGCCTTTAATACTAACTTGAAGTAATTAAAAAAAAAAAAAAAAAAAGTTGGGAACCACTGCTCGAGACAGATGTGTTTTTCTGCACTCCGTGTTAATTACAGATGTTGGCACTGAGATTTGTCCGTCCATGATCAGCTGATATTCCCACGTCAGCCACATGCTGTCTGATAATCCCCGCTGGCTTGAGGATTTTGAAACGGGAACAGGAACCAAATGAATGTTTCTATTCTCTCAATGTTTCTCCACTAATTCAATCGACATAACTGTCGCTATGTCCGTTTGACAAATAAAGAACCTTAACTTTGACATTTCACAGGGACAGGAAATCCCTACGAGAGCTTGTCCAAGCCTCACCTGCTGCCGACCAGAAGCCTGAATGAGATCTTCATCGGAGAGTCCCTGTCCTCCAGGTACCCGTCATCCCGTCTGATAAACGTCTAAAGCAGTTGACTGTCGGCATGTTGTTTCCCTCATTGATCCTCAGACGACGCTCCGTCACCCAGCCTGCAGAACTCACCGGTGCACTCTCTGTCCACCACAGGCTGGAGTTACACTCGATCAAACCGCATGTTAAACTCTTGCTCCATAGGGCGTCCTACTATGAGATCTCCGTGGACGACGGGCCGTGGGAGAAGCAGAAGAGCTCAGGGCTCAGCATCTGCACGGGAACCGGATCCAAAGCCTGGTAAACCCACTCTCCTCCCCTTGTTGCATCGTGGTGGCTATGAATTGTGTCTGTGTGTAACGTACTGTAAGAAGTGCACCATGTACCAGAGTCTCGTCCTCGTCCACTTGAAGGTGGGGAAGGTCATTTGGGAGAAACCAGCTCGAGTGCGCTAGAATTTGTAATCCTGTATGCATCCTCTCGTCGTCTTGCTCAGGTCATATAACATCAACAAACTGGCTGAACAGGCGGTGGAGGAGGTTCTCAACATCGGTACGTACGACTTCTGATTCTCAAATGAAGTCTAACGGGAACCAGGTTCTTAAAATGCACCTCTTTTCTTCTTCAGGAAAGTCTCAGACGGGTCTTGATATCCCGCTGAACCGTGACTTCATTGAAAAGGGTGAGTTAATAACCCTCTTATTTATTTTAGATTGAACATGTTCTGTCACGTAGTTTCATGTGACGACGATGGTGTGTGTGTGTGTGTGTGTGTGTGTGTGTGTGTGTGTGTGTGTGTGTGTGTGTGTGTGTGTGTGTGTGTGTGTGTGTGTGTGTGTGTGTGTGTGTGTGTGTGTCCTCAGTGACCAATCTGTACAACGAGTCTCTGGTGTTCAGCCCGGACGACAGACGTATGTTCTTCAGCATCAGAGAGCCCATCGTCAACAGAGTGTTCTCCAGCAGCCGGCAGAGAGGCTTCGCCAGCAAGTCAGTGAACCTCCTCAGACTCTAGTTCCACCAGCTACCCTGCAGTCTGCAAAGTACTCCAGACTAGCTGCACCTTCACCAGCTTTGAGGACACTTTCATGATCAATCATTATAAAACATATCATATATATTATTCTGAAATGGACCAATCTGCACAACGACTACTTTTACTGTCTTTCACTATATTTAGATGAGAATACTTTCTACTTTCACTTGAGGAACATTTTGAATGAGGACTTTTACTGAAACAGAGTATTCCTACACTCTGGTACTTCTACTTTTACTCAAGTACAAGACCTGAGTACTTCTACTTTTACTCAAGTACAAGATCTGAGTACTTCTACTTTTACTTCAGTACAAGATCTGAGTACTTCTACTTTTACTCAAATACAAGACCTGAGTATTTCTACTTTTACTCAAATACAAGATCTGAGTACTTCTACTTTTACTCAAATACAAGACCTGAGTACTTTTACTTCAGTACAAGACCTGAGTACTTCTACTTTTACTCAAGTACAAGATCTGAGTACTTCTACTTTTACTTCAGTACAAGATCTGAGTACTTCTACTTTTACTTCAGTACAAGATCTGAGTACTTCTACTTTTACTTCAGTACAAGATCTGAGTACTTCTACTTTTACTCAAGTCCAAGACCTGAGAACTTCTACTTTTACTCAAGTACAAGATCTGAGTACTTCTACTTTTATACTCAAGTACAATATCTGAGTACTTCTACTTTTACTCAAGTACAAGACCTGAGTACTTTTACTCAAGAACAAGACCTGAGTACTTCTACTTTAACTCAAGCACAAGATCAGAGTACTTCTACTTTTACTCAAATACAAGACCTGAGTACTTCTACTTTTACTCAAGTACAAGATCTGAGTACTTCTACTTTTATACTCAAGTACAAGATCTGCGTACTTCTACTTTAACTGAAGCACAACATCTGCATACTTCTACTTTAACTGAAGCACAACATCTGCATACTTCTACTTTAACTGAAGCACAACATCTGCGTACTTCTACTTTAACTGAAGCACAACATCTGCGTACCCCCCCCCCCCCCCCCCCCCCTTTGAGCAGCTGTTCATCAGTTTTGACTTTCAACAAACCGTTAAACCGACTTCTGACTTGTTTTTCGATGCCTCCTCGACTGCAGGGTGTCGGTGCGCTCGCGCTGCTGGGACGCCTGCATGGTGGTCGACGGCGGGACTTCCTTTGAGTTCAACGACGGAGCCATCGCTACCATCAGTCTGAGTGAAGAGGACCAGCTGAGGACCGTGGACCTGGAGAACTGAGGGGTCCAGACCTCTAATGCTCTCCGTTCAAAGGGAAGCTAGCTGTTAGCCGTTAGCCTCCATACCTGAGACACAGGTATCACTGTTACTATTGTTCATCAAGTGTGTGCATTGTTCCCAAACTAGATTACCTTTCCTTACTTTCCCAACATACGTTCCAGGATATAATGACAATCTATTTAGTAGGGAATATGTCGAGCAACATTTGAATGATGTTACTATAAACTGTCTCAGCAGAGGAAGTTATAAAAGATCAGGTATGATTATTAAATATAATTAATATCGTTCTGTTAAAACAATTGTTTGGATTTGTATTTCAGATGTGCTGTTGCTTTATGACTTTGAATTATGAAATATTCTATATTTACGTTTTTTCAACAAATCCCAGTTAGTCAGACTCTCACTACGTCCTTTTGTCCCCAGCTGTCACTACGTCCTTTTGTCCCCAGCTGTCACTACGTCCTTTTGTCCCCAGCTGTCACTACGTCCTTTTGTCCCCACGTCCTTATGTCCCCAGCTGTCCCTACGTCCTTTTGTCCCCAGCTGTCACTGCGTCCTTTTGTCCCCAGCTGTCACTGCGTCCTTTTGTCCCCAGCTGTCACTGCGTCCTTTTGTCCCCAGCTGTCACTGCGTCCTTTTGTCCCCAGCTGTCACTGCGTCCTTTTGTCCCCAGCTGTCACTGCGTCCTTTTGTCCCCAGCTGTCACGACGTCCTTTTGTCCCCAGCTGTCACTCAACCCTGAGTCTCTTACTGACGACAAACATCTTTAGAAATGGCTCACAAATTTAAAAAATGTAATGTTTGTGTTGTACTCAAACAAGAGGAATTGGTGTATTTGTTGGGGACTATTTTCAGCGGCGGATTAATCCACATTTGCTGCTCTAGTGAGTAATTGTGTGTGTGTGTGTGTGTGTGTGTGTGTGCGTGTGAGAGAGAGTGAGATTGTGAGAGAGATTAGATCTAAATAAATGACAGTGTAAAGCTAATGAAGGAACACACACACACACACACACACACTTGTTGGTCTGCACGTGGGATTTGTTGATAAATGTAGAGTAAGTGTACTTTAAAAGGTCAGAGTGTTGCTAAGATATACAGGGTGGGGGTGAACTGAGTGGCTTTTTGTCAACTAAAGATATTTTTGGAACAAAGCTTATATATTTTTTTCTAGATCGTTTGGGCTTTGAGAGCAGGAGAGTTCAGTTCACTGAAAAATAAACTCCACGATTTAAAAGGGGGCATTTTTGCAGCTCAAAGTGTGTCTTGTGTTCTCGCCTCTCTCAAGACCTGAAATGCAGCTTTTGGAAATGCTACTGAAGCGGAATGTGCCTGAGGTATTCAAACACTCTCTGTTATGAACTGAAACGCTCATGTCACCGCTTAGGAATGATTTTAAACATTTAAAACAAGTCCTGTTCTCCAGTAAACGCATTGTCTGTTCACCTTTTTCAGGACTAGTTTACAAAGCGGAGGGTAAAGGGTTAATTTGCAGCGTGCCAAAGGTCTGTGTGTCAGAAGGTGTTGTTTAGTCAGTTACAGTGTTATTACAAATAAACGTGTGTGCTTTTTGAGCCTCATTACTGCCTCTGTGTGGATTTATAACAAAAGCACTGCTAACTCAGAGTTCCCGTTAGTATATTTTTTCGCCGGTCAACATGTCCGTAAAAGTTTAAATCTTCCGACAAAATGAGAAAAGGGCCGGTCAAAGGTCTTCTTTGTTATTTATTGAGCTTTAAAACAAATTGATATGATTCAATATTAAACTAATTATAGTAGATTAACTACATTATAAAAAAGTGTACAGTAACTGACAATAACACGGGAATAATAATAGGTATCATGCAGATCCATGATGAGTGACCCGACGGTAAAACTAAACATATCTATAACTAGTTTGAGAGGTAATTAAAGTAGCTACGTGTGATATTCTAACCTGAAGTGTGTGAACATTGTGAGATGTGTCCATATCGATCAGATCTAGTTAGTTCTAGCTAATGATATGACTGCTTGCTTATTAAAAGACACCTAAACAATAAGCGTCGCTATGCAACCGGGTGAGGCGGCAAAGTATAGCGCAGCATTGCCCCCTCAGTTGTCTTATTTGCCCCCTCACCTTGAGCATCATTCATCCATCAAAAAGTACAATAAATGTCACGGTTATTAAATAACTTTAAATAATTATTTCCCCCAACACACGTTACTATGGTTACATCAGATGTGTGGGTCAAGCAACGTGTAAACAAGCCTCAACCCCAAGTGAGCTTGTAGTCTTAATGTTAGCATGTGTGCTTAGCTGTAAACACAGTCGGATGGGTGACCAAAACGTCCCCGTTTTCCAGGCAAATAACTCCCGAAAATGTTCCCCTTTTTGAATGTGCGTTAAAAAACAGAGCAAGGTGAAATAAAATGTTACATGTCAGTAAAAACAGAGTAACAGTGTTGTGCCTTTGTGTAGCGTTAGCGTATTTCTTCTTCGTCTAATTCATGTACCTGCCCGCGAGATATTGGACAAAAGAAACTCGGCTAGTAGTGTCAACTAAATCCATAGTATTACAACAAAAGTACTTTAAACGAGGTAAGTTACAAATGTATGTTGTCAATCGCCAAGTATGGGATTGAATATTACATTAGTTTAGATTTATTGTCATGTAAAGTCATTTGCACAGCTCTGTTGTGGTAATCTGTATTATATGAACCGTATTGGTGCAATGAGCGACATCTAGTGGCGGATTGTGGAACTTTGATCTCTCATGGCAGTTTGACTCTAGAGACAAACCAGGGGACTTTACTTTTAATCTGCGTCTGTCCATTTGGTGTTGTACTTTATCCAATATTACATTTGGTTTATATATTAGTCACTTTCTTATGAAATGCCAGGTTTTAGGCTTTGGTCTGAACATTCAATCCTGAAAATAAAAAATCAACCAGATACAGGTTTCTAGATAGTAAGTAAATCTGTAAAGGAAGACGAGTTAAGGGGTAGAGGAGAAAAGGTTATGGTATAATGACTGAGGAAATCAATGTTAGTCTGTTGACTAAAGTGCAGCCATCTAATACTGTACTATCTGTTATTAAAGATCAGAGGAACAGAACAGAACGAGAGGGGTCAATCCGGAATAAAATATTTGACCGGTCATAGTCCGGCTAACGGGAACTCTGCAGCTAACTGTGTTATAGGATAATCAATCCTTTAATATGCTCAGAATATTAAACATTTTCCTGAGAAGACCGGTTGTATAAATAATGAAATTAATGTCATTTAGCTGCTTCAGTTTTCCCCGTCATGCTTTACTGGCGCACTAAACATACAGAACATTGTTATATTAGTTACTATGAGAAGTCATGGCGGCTCTATCATTTCGTAGACATGTTTTTAATTCACAAAAGTAATCCTTCAAAATAGTATTAATTTCGTCAGCTATTTTTTTATTTAGTTTTAGTCCTGTGTTAAATTTCCTTTTTAGTTTGTCATATTTAGTCACCTTCATCCTGTTTTTATTTAGTCAAGTTTAGTCGACTAAAAGTCTGAGCATTTTAGTCAAAGAAAACTAATTATTTTAAGTCTACTTTTTGTCAATGAAAACTGTTGAGTCTTTTTTAGTCATCAGATTATATAGAACATTTCAGTCAAACTAGTCTAGCCAAAACCAATAATTTGTCATTTTAGTATATAAATAAATAAGATTATCTTGTCCTTATTTGATGAAAAACACAGGTTGAATGATGTAAGAAAGCAGCTTTGCAGAGAGTATCTGGTTTGTGGTCTTTTTACCAGCTGTGTTTTGGCCACATTGCTTCCCTTCTGATAAAACAATGCATTCGCTTTTTTTCTCCGCCTCATTGTAGCAAAAATGGGCCCAAATATCACATCGTTTCTTTCTCCCAAGCAGTGGTGGCTTTAGACGTTTTCGTTGTCAGTCATTTTGACGGACAGGATCGTAACATTTCCGTCATAATCCATTATTATCCGTCGAGTGCACAATGTATCACTCACTCGCGCTGACGGGGGGTATTCGGTTGACGCGACCACTGCTCCTAAACCCTGTTGTTGCCATTTTATTTCCTGTTAAATAAGGTTAGTTAGACCACCCGAGTCTTCCTGACAGTTCATATTGTGCCGCTGCCCGGTGTAATTTGTACCGCCGCGCGCAGCACAGAAACAGCTGCTGCTCTGCCGCAGCACCGGAAGTGGAACGGCTGGGAGAAAAACTGACTATCAGAGATTTAACGTTATCTTTGATAATATTTCGTCTCCTCATTTTTCGTCAACGAAAGTAAAGAGAGATTTTGTCATAGTTTTTATTTAGCAAACTACATTTTCGTCTCGTCACTTTTCGTCAACGATATTGCATGATGATTTCGTTAGTTATTGTTTACTGCCGTCGGTGCCTTCTCGTCATCGTCTCGTTTTCGTCATGGAAAAAAAGGTCGTTGACGAACATATTTCGTCATAGTTTTAGTCAACGAAATTAACACTACTTCAAAATCCAATATCCCACAAAAAGGGAAATAATAAGTGTAGGAGGATTTGTACATTTCCGTATTAGCTGAAAGGAAGCAAACTCGGACACAGGTGGTGCATTCAGTGGTTTACTGTAAGACTCAGGAGAAAAGGAACAGTTAAAATTCACATCCGACATTAATGATCAACAGCCTGCAGTGAAAACACGGTGACATAATGCAGTGATAGGAGGAGAAGTGCGTGTTCATCATTTTACATTCAATCTTCTGAACTCTTTAAAACCACCTCATTATTCCCCGAGAACAATCGTCTCAAGTTTTAAAAAAGACACCATACATCTTCATTTCCAATGGCTCTTTAAAACCATGTTTCCCTTACAAGATATTTTTTAAATAAACATTATTAGAACCTAAAACTGATTCAAAAATCCATCAACCGTTTGTGTTAAAACATTCCAACAAGAACTGGATTCAACGTCAAAATGTGACTTTTCTAAATCGAGAATCAAATGACCTTTGACCTCTTCAGGCCAGATAACACCGACAACACGTGTAGCAGCAGACACTCTGGGACATGGGACATGCACCAGACACTCACTCAGCTTAGGAAAACATGGCGGCTACAGTTTGAACCTCAGCTGGCACTTCCTGTTCCACATGAAGCCGCCGGTGAGGCCTGAGGAGGGCGAGGGGCGGGCGATGCTGGAGAACGGCCTGGAGTTGATGCTGATGCGAGGAAGCTCCTTCTTCAGAGAGGACAGGTGGCCGTCGTTCACGATGCCAAACACGTCCAGCAGAGAGAGGACGGGGAACATGGAGCCCAGGTCCCTGCAGAGAGAGGTTTGTTTCAAGGGTCATTCAAGACTCGAAGCTAACATGGAAACATCGCAATAGAAAGAAAGTAGCATTAAAAAAGTAGAACATATACATAAGGTTAGGTGGATAAGAAGTCGTTGCGTTCGACACCCCTGTGCTACGAAGCCGGTTCAACTGACCCTGGATATGTTCGAGTTACCCGGCTGACCTAACCCTTAAGCCAGGGGTGTCCAACTCAATTTCATCGCGGGCCACATTAGCATTATGGATGCACTCAAAGGGCCGGTTGTAACTATATAAATATATAATATACAAAATAATGTATTATATTACATTATTGCCTCTGAATTGGATTATTATCGGATAGGATAATAACTTAGTAATTAACTACATCTGAAAGCATAAGTCTAGGGAAAATCATTGCAAGTCTCTTCAGTGCCATGTCACAAAACGAGATGCATTGTGGGACATGTAGTTTATGGGCAACCTGCTTCTGTAAAGCGGCATGTAACCGTATAATAATCGTATTATATTCTTTGCAAGCTCTTGCGGGGCCTCATGAAATGAAGTCGCGGGCCGGATTTGGCCCCCGGGCCTTGAGTTTGACACCCCTGCCTTAAGCGGTCCTACGACGCTGGTTATCACCTCGGTAACTCAAGCCAGGGTTTCTCCGTCCGGCTGAGTGCGCGTTCACGTGAAAGGGGCGGGGCTAGCAACATTCGACCAATCACAAACATGAAGCGCACTGACAGCGCAGCTTCATACTTCCTGAATGAAAAGTGAACTTTAATATTAGACATATGAAGAAGTTAAACTTTAAACATCCATGACTTAAACACTTGATCAGGATAAAAGCCACAGAGCTGCACCTGCAAGGTGAACACAGCTGGGACAGAACACGTGTTTGAATGCGTTCATTAACAGGTTTATGATATCACTGCTCCGTCTAAAACACGATCTGACTTCAATTACATTTGACTCGAGTGTTTCGTCAACTTAATGTGTTGCTTAAAATAATACTTCTGCATACAGTCTGTGACACTGTGAGTGTTGCACGGCCAGATACGGCTCAGCTGACTCAGATAAGGAGATATACATTATGAAGTGATATGCCGCGGACTGTACTTAATGTACTCTGATCCGGTTACTTATGTTGTGGCCGATATTTAAGTACGCTTTCTTAACCCTAATGTTATAATAGTCAGATTGCTCTGAAGATGGAGGTGATATTCTATTCATGTTCACACAGTCGGTGAGTTGAACTGTGTTTCCTTTCTCCTGTAAAATGACTCGATCGCTTTAAACTCGGCGGTTATCAGCTGTTGCACCACGGTCTCTCCCTCAACCTGTAACCGATGTATCCTTCCCTTTGAAACCGTTACATTCAACGAAAAATAGAATCAATGTGCAGGCTGACGTCCACACTGTTCTCCATGAACAATACGGGCAGTTTATACATTAAATAAATCAACAGTAGGTGGCGATATGCTCCAAGCGGAAGCGATTCGCCATTAAAGCAAAGAAGAAGAAGAACTCCGCACAGTTGATCTCTTATCCTGGAACCTATCCGGCTTCGGAGCACAGACTAGGTTCCAGGATAAGTCGCCATGGAGATCTAGAACCAGCTTCGTAGGACCGGAAACCCCAGAAGTTATCTTGCTAAACGAAAATCCTGCTTCGTAGTATACCCCCCAGGTTAGCCGCTAAGCATCAGTTACCATGGCGATCTAGCCCGCTAAAAAGAGAACCAGCTTCGTAGGACCGGAAACCCCAGAAGTTATCTTGCTAAACGAAAATCCTGCTTCGTAGTATACCCCCCAGGTTAGCCGCTAAGCATCAGTTACCATGGCGATCTAGCCCGCTAAAAAGAGAACCAGCTTCGTAGGACCGGAAACCCCAGAAGTTATCTTGCCAAACGAAAATCCTGCTTCGTAGTATACCCCCCAGGTTAGCCGCTAAGCATACGTTACCATGGCGATCTAGCCCGCTAAAAAGAGAACCAGCTTCGTAGGACCGGAAACCCCAGAAGTTATCTTGCTAAACGAAAATCCTGCGTCGTAGTATACCCCCAAGGTTAGCCGCTAAGCATCAGTTACCATGGCGATTTAGCCTGCTAAAAAGAGCACCAGCTTCGTAGGACCGGAAACCCCAGAAGTTATCTTGCTAAACGAAAATCCTGCTTCGTAGTATACCCCCCAGGTTAGCCGCTAAGCATCAGTTACCATGGCGATCTAGCCTGCTAAAAAGAGAACCAGCTTCGTAGGACCGGAAACCCCAGAAGTTATCTTGCCAAACGAAAATCCTGCTTCGTAGTATACCCCCCAGGTTAGCCGCTAAGCATACGTTACCATGGAGATCTAGCCTGCTAAAAAGAGAACCAGCTTCGTAGGACCGGAAACCCCAGAAGTTATCTTGCTAAAAGAAAATCCTGCTTCGTAGTATACCCCCCAAGATAGCCGCACAGCATCAGTTACCATGGCGATCTAGCCTGCTAAAAAGAGAACCAGCTTCGTAGTACCGGAAATCCCAGAAGTTATCTTGCTAAACGAAAATCCTGCTTCGTAGTATACCCCCCAGGTTAGCCGCTAAGCATACGTTACCATGGAGATCTAGCCTGCTAAAAAGAGAACCAGCTTCGTGGGACCGGAAACCCCGAGTTAACCTGAAGTTAGCCGGCTAAGCGAACATCCGGCTTCGTCGTGCAGGCCTCAGGACGAGGGGAACCAAGCAGCGTTTTCCCATGAATGCTTGAGCACCCCTCGTAGGAATACACGAGCCTTCTCCGATGCTATATCCACTTCATTTAATACATTCCTGCATTTCTCACAGAGCTGAAGGGGAAGTGGTTCGGCGCTGGTGTTGAGGACTCACGTGAGGGCAGCGAGGTGGATGTGGTAGCAGCGGCTCAGCGAGAGATGGAGCAGACCCTTCAGCTGCCTGAGGACCGGGAAGCTGTCGGCCATCAGGGGCGTGCTGTCACTGCAGCACACAGAGAACACTCAGAACCTGAGACGTGCAGGTATTTAACGCTCGTCGTGCTGATCCAATGTTCGTTTCTATGGTTACGACATCTACCGAATGTTAATGAAACAGATCTCACCTTAAATCTAGCGCTTGAATGTTTGGACACCTGGTCACCAGCACCTTCACATCTGAAACACACACACGTCGTGGGTTAACCGAGCGTTTCATTCCCCCCCCCCTTCATACGGGCATGGTGATGAGTCTGTCGGCCGCTCACCTTCCAGCGCGAGGCCCTCTCGGTACCCGCTGAGGTTCAGGTGAGTCACAGCCGGGTTCAGATTATCAACAACGCTCTTCACGTGATCGTTGTCGAATTCACACCACGATATGTTCAGCTGCTCAATCCTGAGGAGCACAGAGCACGCAGCGTGAGGAGGGGAGTACTCGCATGCTTTCCTCAGGTAGAAGTACAGATACTCGTGTTTAAAAGTACAGGTATTTGGGTTCAACATGAGAGAAGTAGAAAGTACAGGTATTTGAGTTCAACATGTAAGAAGTAGAAAGTACAGGTATTTGTGTTCAACATGTAAGAAGTAGAAAGTACAGGTATTTGGGTTCAACATGTGAGAAGTAGAAAGTACAGGTATTTGAGTTCAACATGTAAGAAGTAGAAAGTACAGGTATTTGAGTTCAACATGTAAGAAGTAGAAAGTACAGGTATTTGGGTTCAACATGAGAGAAGTAGAAAGTACAGGTATTTGAGTTCAACATGTAAGAAGTAGAAAGTACAGGTATTTGGGTTCAACATGTAAGAAGTAGAAAGTACAGGTATTTGTGTTCAACATGTGAGAAGTAGAAAGTACAGGTATTTGAGTTCAACATGTAAGAAGTAGAAAGTACAGGTATTTGGGTTCAACATGTAAGAAGTAGAAAGTACAGGTATTTGGGTTCAACATGTGAGAAGTAGAAAGTACAGGTATTTGAGTTCAACATGTAAGAAGTAGAAAGTACAGGTATTTGAGTTCAACATGTAAGAAGTAGAAAGTACAGGTATTTGGGTTCAACATGAGAGAAGTAGAAAGTACAGGTATTTGAGTTCAACATGTAAGAAGTAGAAAGTACAGGTATTTGGGTTCAACATGTAAGAAGTAGAAAGTACAGGTATTTGGGTTCAACATGTGAGAAGTAGAAAGTACAGGTATTTGGGTTCAACATGTAAGAAGTAGAAAGTACAGGTATTTGAGTTCAACATGTGAGAAGTAGAAAGTACAGGTATTTGAGTTCAACATGTAAGAAGTAGAAAGTACAGGTATTTGAGTTCAACATGTAAGAAGTAGAAAGTACAGGTATTTGAGTTCAACATGTGAGAAGTAGAAAGTACAGGTATTTGAGTTCAACATGTAAGAAGTAGAAAGTACAGGTATTTGAGTTCAACATGTGAGAAGTAGAAAGTACAGGTATTAGAGTTCAACATGTGAGAAGTAGAAAGTAAAAAGTGGTCAGTAAAATAAGTAGTGGAGTAAAGTACTGATACCAGAAACATGTACTTGAGTACAGTAACTTAGTATTTGTACTCCACTCCCCCCCCCCTGCTGAAGTGATCAGGTCAGAGGCTCTACAGGGAGACGGAGCAGAGAGACTAACCTGCTGCAGGACTTCAGCATGTGAGCGAGAGCAGGAGCCGAGAAGCCGGAGCAGCCGCTCAGATTCAGCTGCAGCAGGTTAGGGTTCATGGACAGAGAGCTGAGGAAGAACACATCATCATCATCATCAGTTACTGAGAGAAGACCTTCTTACACCACACTGCTTTGGGAGAAGGGCTTAAAATGTGTGTGTGTGTGTGTGTGTGTGTGTGTGTGTACCTGATGATGTTGATGTAGACGTGTGTGTGTGTGTGTGTGTACCTGATGATGTAGATGTGTGTGTGTGTGTGTGTGTGTGTGTGTGTGTACCTGATGATGTAGATGTGTGTGTGTATGTGTGTGTACCTGATGATGTTGATGTGTGTGTGTGTGTGTGTGTGTACCTGCTGCTGTGTGTGTGTGTACCTGCTGTGTGTGTGTGTGTGTGTGTGTGTGTGTGTGTGTGTGTGTGTGTGTGTGTGTGTGTGTGTGTGTGTGTGTGTGTGTGTGTGTGTGTGTGTGTGTGTGTGTGTACCTGATGATGCCGTCTGAGAGCTGCAGCGCCTCCAGACTCAGGAACTCCAGCAGTCTGCAGCGAGAGAGGATGCTCTGCAGGGCGGAGGGGGGGATGATGGAGCTGGAGAGGTCCATCAGCACCATCTGGAGGGGGCTGAGGAGAACAGAGTCACTCAGGTGCATCGTGGGGCTCTGGCTGAAGCCCAGCGTGTGTGTGTGTGTGTGTGTGTGTGAGTATCTGCTGGAGTAAAGGACAGTGTCCTTCAGAGACTCACCCCGAGCCGCTGAAGTGGAAGTCCTCCACAAAGGAGCGAGGGCAGCGCAGCATGTGGACCCCGTTCTTCAGAACCTGCTGCAGAGCCGGACCCACGTGGGTCAGACCCTCCAGATCCACGCTGTGCCACAGAGACTCGTCCAGCCTGAGAGAGAGAGAGAGAGAGTGAGAGACAGGGAGAGAGTGAGTGAGAGAGACAGACACAGAGAGACAGAGAGAGAGAGGGAGAGAGAGAGTGAGTGAGAGACAGACAGAGAGTGAGAGACAGACACAGAGAGACAGAGAGAGGGAGAGAGAGAGTGAGTGAGAGACAGAGAGAGAGACAGACAGACAGAGAGTGAGAGACAGAGAGAGTGAGTGAGTGAGAGACAGAGAGAGTGAGTGAGAGACAGAGAGAGAGACAGACAGAGAGTGAGACAGAGAGACAGAGAGAGAGACAGACAGAGAGACAGACACAGAGAGAGAGACAGAGACAGACAGAGAGTGAGACAGAGAGACAGAGAGAGAGACAGACAGAGAGACAGACACAGAGAGAGAGACAGAGACAGACACAGACAGACAGACGGAGAGACACAGAGAGAGAGACAGAGACAGAGAGACAGACACAGACGGAGAGACAGACGGAGAGACAGACACAGAGAGAGAGACAGAGACAGACAGAGAGAGACGGACAGACACAGAGAGAGAGAGACAGACACAGACAGACGGAGAGACACAGAGAGAGACAGAGACAGACAGAGAGACAGACACAGAGAGAGAGACAGAGACAGACAGAGAGAGACGGACAGACACAGAGAGAGAGAGACACAGACAGACAGACGGAGAGACAGAGAGAGACAGAGAGAGAGACAGACAGACAGAGAGTGAGTGAGAGACAGAGAGAGAGACAGACAGAGAGTGAGACAGAGAGAGAGAGACAGACAGAGAGACGGAGAGACACAGAGAGAGACAGACAGACAGACAGACAGACGGAGAGACACAGAGAGAGACAGACAGACAGAGAGTGAGAGACAGAGAGTGAGTGAGAGACAGAGAGAGAGACAGACAGACAGACAGACGGAGAGACACAGAGAGAGACAGAGAGAGAGACAGACAGACAGAGAGTGAGAGACAGAGAGTGAGTGAGAGACAGAGAGAGAGACAGACAGAGAGTGAGACAGAGAGACAGACACAGACAGACAGACGGAGAGACACAGAGAGAGACAGAGAGAGACAGACGGAGAGACAGACACAGAGAGAGAGACAGAGACAGACAGACGGAGAGACAGACACAGAGAGAGAGACAGAGAGAGAGACAGACACAGAGAGAGAGACAGAGACAGACAGACGGAGAGACACAGAGAGAGACAGACACAGAGAGAGAGACAGAGACAGACAGACACAGAGAGAGACAGACGGAGAGACAGAGAGACAGGGTTTCAAAGGACTGATCATAAAGCCAGGCGTCGGGGACTCGGCGTGTTTCACCGACCCGTCAGCGTTCAGCGTAAACGATAAACTGACGCATTAATAAAGTTGCACGTATTGTTCTGGAAGCTCTCGCTGCTCTGAGGCTCATTAAAGGAGACCATGTTCCTTTCTGCTCTGACCCAAAGGGACCAACGAGGAGCTGTTGGTATTTATAGGTCACGTTGCCATGGCGTTACTGGTTCCTCAGCTATCTTTCATTTAGTCTTAGTCCCGTGTTAGATTTCCGTTTTAGATTTAGTCAAGTTTAGTCTCCTTCATCCTGGTTTTATTTAGTAAGTTTTAGTCGACTAAAAGTCTGAGCATTCTCGTCTTATTTTAGTCAAAGAAAACTGTCGAGTCTTTTTTATCCATCAGATGATTTAACATTTCATTTGACTCGTTTCACAGCAGATGATCTCGTGTCCTTAGTTGACGACACAGGTCGGATGAGCAAGCAGCTTCGCAGAGTATCTGGCTCGAGGCGTTTACACACCGCTTCCCTTCGTCGCTGCCAGTCGTTTTGACGGACAGCATCGTAACAATAATACAA
The DNA here is from genome assembly GCF_902827115.2 of Pseudochaenichthys georgianus. Taxonomy (NCBI): domain Eukaryota; kingdom Metazoa; phylum Chordata; class Actinopteri; order Perciformes; family Channichthyidae; genus Pseudochaenichthys; species Pseudochaenichthys georgianus. The sequence goes on from NW_027263343.1 coordinate 30,056, forward strand.
CAATACTTCGTCTCGTCGCTTTGCGTCAACGATACTGCCGATTACTGCCGTCTCGCCATCGTCTCGCTTTAGTCATGGAAGAACATATCGTGTTAGTCGACGAGATGAACACGAGTCCACGCGGCGACCGGCTGCCGTGTGGACGCGTGTGAATGAGAAACGGAGGCATAACATAGACGGAAAGTCTCACATCAAATGTCCCCGTGTCCCCTCTGCACTAAGACAGAGGGACGCGTGGGGCTGCTGGTCCGACCCGCTCTGATTGGTCGGTGCGTGGCCCCGGGCGAGAGGGAGCTGGACTAGAGACTCACGCTAAGCGATGCCAGCGCTTGCAGACGGACGACATCCTGCAGAGGTCCTGCAGCGGGACGTGGAAGAGGATCCTGAGCAGCAGCTCGTCGGGGAGGTGGTCCCACGAGACGCCTGCGGGGAGAGGGGGGTGAGACCGGGGTCCGACAGACGGGGCAGACATTCAACAGCCCCTCCAACATATATAATCAAATACAAATATACAAAATAGTGTCTATATACATGTAAACAGAGTACAAATACTTTGTTACTGAACTTAAGTACATTTCAAAGCCGATACTTCTACTTAAGTAAAGAAGCACAGTCAGTACTTCTACCAGAGTATTTTAAAACACGAGTATCTGTACTTCCACTCGAGGAAAGGACGCGTGTACTGTTGGAATACGATGTGTACAAAGACGGTCCCTTACACGACGTGGACTCCTTCTTCCTCCGCGACCTCCGGCTGAGGACGAACTGGTTGCACTCGTTCTCCTTGCCCACGCCGAGCAGCCTCTGGTGTTTGTGGGGGGGGGAGGAGTGCACGGTGGACTCCGTGGGGGTGCACTCCACGTCCAGACCCTCGGAGGACTTGCGTTTGCTCATCTTGTTGGACTGAGACAGCATGGAGCCCTGGAGGGTCCCCGAGGGGAGATCCTGCAGAGGCATGCTGACGGAGAGAGGCGGGTCAACACGAGATAACACTGTCGTCCATTTTAGGCTGCTGTGTACTTATACTCCTCTGCATGTATTTATACCTTTAGTTACTTCACAGATGAAGGATGTGAAATCTAATCAAGTGTTGAATCAGACTTTAGTTCCACCTGGAGTAAATCCACCAGCTACCCTGCAGTCTACAAAGTACTTCAGACTAGCTGCACCTTCACCAGCTACCCTGCAGTCTACAAAGTACTTCAGACTAGCTGCACCTTCACCAGCTACCCTGCAGTCTGCAAAGTACTTCAGACTAGCTGCACCTTCACCAGCTACCCTGCAGTCTACAAAGTACTTCAGACTAGCTGCACCTTCACCAGCTAC
>NW_027263343.1:31881-60285 GCF_902827115.2 Pseudochaenichthys georgianus
ACTCGGCTAGTAGTGTCAACTAAATCCATAGTATTACAACAAAAGTACTTTAAACGAGGTAAGTTACAAATGTATGTTGTCAATCGCCAAGTATGGGATTGAATATTACATTAGTTTAGATTTATTGTCATGTAAAGTCATTTGCACAGCTCTGTTGTGGTAATCTGTATTATATGAACCGTATTGGTGCAATGAGCGACATCTAGTGGCGGATTGTGGAACTTTGATCTCTCATGGCAGTTTGACTCTAGAGACAAACCAGGGGACTTTACTTTTAATCTGCGTCTGTCCATTTGGTGTTGTACTTTATCCAATATTACATTTGGTTTATATATTAGTCACTTTCTTATGAAATGCCAGGTTTTAGGCTTTGGTCTGAACATTCAATCCTGAAAATAAAAAATCAACCAGATACAGGTTTCTAGATAGTAAGTAAATCTGTAAAGGAAGACGAGTTAAGGGGTAGAGGAGAAAAGGTTATGGTATAATGACTGAGGAAATCAATGTTAGTCTGTTGACTAAAGTGCAGCCATCTAATACTGTACTATCTGTTATTAAAGATCAGAGGAACAGAACAGAACGAGAGGGGTCAATCCGGAATAAAATATTTGACCGGTCATAGTCCGGCTAACGGGAACTCTGCAGCTAACTGTGTTATAGGATAATCAATCCTTTAATATGCTCAGAATATTAAACATTTTCCTGAGAAGACCGGTTGTATAAATAATGAAATTAATGTCATTTAGCTGCTTCAGTTTTCCCCGTCATGCTTTACTGGCGCACTAAACATACAGAACATTGTTATATTAGTTACTATGAGAAGTCATGGCGGCTCTATCATTTCGTAGACATGTTTTTAATTCACAAAGTAATCCTTCAAAATAGTATTAATTTCGTCAGCTATTTTTTTATTTAGTTTTAGTCCTGTGTTAAATTTCCTTTTTAGTTTGTCATATTTAGTCACCTTCATCCTGTTTTTATTTAGTCAAGTTTTAGTCGACTAAAAGTCTGAGCATTTTAGTCAAAGAAAACTAATTATTTTAGTCTACTTTTTGTCAATGAAAACTGTTGAGTCTTTTTTAGTCATCAGATTATATAGAACATTTCAGTCAAACTAGTCTAGCCAAAACCAATAATTTGTCATTTTAGTATATAAATAAATAAGATTATCTTGTCCTTATTTGATGAAAAACACAGGTTGAATGATGTAAGAAAGCAGCTTTGCAGAGAGTATCTGGTTTGTGGTCTTTTTACCAGCTGTGTTTTGGCCACATTGCTTCCCTTCTGATAAAACAATGCATTCGCTTTTTTTCTCCGCCTCATTGTAGCAAAAATGGGCCCAAAATATCACATCGTTTCTTTCTCCCAAGCAGTGGTGGCTTAGACGTTTTCGTTTGTCAGTCATTTTGACGGACAGGATCGTAACATTTCCGTCATAATCCATTATTATCCGTCGAGTGCACAATGTATCACTCACTCGCGCTGACGGGGGGTATTCGGTTGACGCGACCACTGCTCCTAAACCCTGTTGTTGCCATTTTATTCCTGTTAAATAAGGTTAGTTAGACCACCCGAGTCTTCCTGACAGTTCATATTGTGCCGCTGCCGGTGGTAATTTGTACCGCCGCGCGCAGCACAGAAACAGCTGCTGCTCTGCCGCAGCACCGGAAGTGGAACGGCTGGGAGAAAAACTGACTATCAGAGATTTAACGTTATCTTTGATAATATTTCGTCTCCTCATTTTTCGTCAACGAAAGTAAAGAGAGATTTTGTCATAGTTTTTATTTAGTAACTACATTTCGTCTCGTCACTTTTCGTCAACGATATTGCATGATGATTTCGTTAGTTATTGTTTACTGCCGTCGGTGCCTTCTCGTCATCGTCTCGTTTTCGTCATGGAAAAAAAGGTCGTTGACGAACATATTTCGTCATAGTTTTAGTCAACGAAATTAACACTACTTCAAAATCCAATATCCCACAAAAAGGGAAATAATAAGTGTAGGAGGATTTGTACATTTCCGTATTAGCTGAAAGGAAGCAAACTCGGACACAGGTGGTGCATTCAGTGGTTTACTGTAAGACTCAGGAGAAAAGGAACAGTTAAAATTCACATCCGACATTAATGATCAACAGCCTGCAGTGAAAACACGGTGACATAATGCAGTGATAGGAGGAGAAGTGCGTGTTCATCATTTTACATTCAATCTTCTGAACTCTTTAAAACCACCTCATTATTCCCCGAGAACAATCGTCTCAAGTTTTAAAAAGACACCATACATCTTCATTTCCAATGGCTCTTTAAAACCATGTTTCCCTTACAAGATATTTTTTAAATAAACATTATTAGAACCTAAAACTGATTCAAAAATCCATCAACCGTTTGTGTTAAAACATTCCAACAAGAACTGGATTCAACGTCAAAATGTGACTTTTCTAAATCGAGAATCAAATGACCTTTGACCTCTTCAGGCCAGATAACACCGACAACACGTGTAGCAGCAGACACTCTGGGACATGGGACATGCACCAGACACTCACTCAGCTTAGGAAAACATGGCGGCTACAGTTTGAACCTCAGCTGGCACTTCCTGTTCCACATGAAGCCGCCGGTGAGGCCTGAGGAGGGCGAGGGGCGGGCGATGCTGGAGAACGGCCTGGAGTTGATGCTGATGCGAGGGAAGCTCCTTCTTCAGAGAGGACAGGTGGCCGTCGTTCACGATGCCAAACACGTCCAGCAGAGAGAGGACGGGGAACATGGAGCCCAGGTCCCTGCAGAGAGAGGTTTGTTTCAAGGGTCATTCAAGACTCGAAGCTAACATGGAAACATCGCAATAGAAAGAAAGTAGCATTAAAAAAGTAGAACATATACATAAGGTTAGGTGGATAAGAAGTCGTTGCGTTCGACACCCCTGTGCTACGAAGCCGGTTCAACTGACCCTGGATATGTCGAGTTACCCGGCTGACCTAACCCTTAAGCCAGGGGTGTCCAACTCAATTTCATCGCGGGCCACATTAGCATTATGGATGCACTCAAAGGGCCGGTTGTAACTATATAAATATATAATATACAAAATAATGTATTATATTACATTATTGCCTCTGAATTGGATTATTATCGGATAGGATAATAACTTAGTAATTAACTACATCTGAAGCATAAGTCTAGGGAAAATCATTGCAAGTCTCTTCAGTGCCATGTCACAAAACGAGATGCATTGTGGGACATGTAGTTTATGGGCAACCTGCTTCTGTAAAGCGGCATGTAACCGTATAATAATCGTATTATATTCTTTGCAAGCTCTTGCGGGGCCTCATGAAATGAAGTCGCGGGCCGGATTTGGCCCCCGGGCCTTGAGTTTGACACCCCTGCCTTAAGCGGTCCTACGACGCTGGTTATCACCTCGGTAACTCAAGCCAGGGTTTCTCCGTCCGGCTGAGTGCGCGTTCACGTGAAAGGGGCGGGGGCTAGCAACATTCGACCAATCACAAACATGAAGCGCACTGACAGCGCAGCTTCATACTTCCTGAATGAAAAGTGAACTTTAATATTAGACATATGAAGAAGTTAAACTTTAAACATCCATGACTTAAACACTTGATCAGGATAAAAGCCACAGAGCTGCACCTGCAAGGTGAATACAGCTGGGAACAGAACACGTGTTTGAATGCGTTCATTAACAGGTTTATGATATCACTGCTCCGTCTAAAACACGATCTGACTTCAATTACATTTGACTCGAGTGTTTCGTCAACTTAATGTGTTGCTTAAAATAATACTTCTGCATACAGTCTGTGACACTGTGAGTGTTGCACGGCCAGATACGGCTCAGCTGACTCAGATAAGGAGATATACATTATGAAGTGATATGCCGCGGACTGTACTTAATGTACTCTGATCCGGTTACTTATGTTGTGGCCGATATTTAAGTACGCTTTCTTAACGCTAATGTTATAATAGTCAGATTGCTCTGAAGATGGAGGTGATATTCTATTCATGTTCACACAGTCGGTGAGTTGAACTGTGTTTCCTTTCTCCTGTAAAATGACTCGATCGCTTTAAACTCAGCTGTTCCACCACGGCCTCTCCCTCAACCTGTAACCGATGTATCCTTCCCTTTGAAACCGTTACATTCAACGAAAAATAGAATCAATGTGCAGGCTGACGTCCACACTGTTCTCCATGAACAATACGGGCAGTTTATACATTAAATAAATCAACAGTAGGTGGCGATATGCTCCAAGCGGAAGCGATTCGCCATTAAAGCAAAGAAGAAGAAGAACTCCGCACAGTTGATCTCTTATCCTGGAACCTATCCGGCTTCGGAGCACAGACTAGGTTCCAGGATAAGTCGCCATGGAGATCTAGAACCAGCTTCGTAGGACCGGAAACCCCAGAAGTTATCTTGCTAAACGAAAATCCTGCTTCGTAGTATACCCCCCAGGTTAGCCGCTAAGCATCAGTTACCATGGCGATCTAGCCCGCTAAAAAGAGAACCAGCTTCGTAGGACCGGAAACCCCAGAAGTTATCTTGCTAAACGAAAATCCTGCTTCGTAGTATACCCCCCAGGTTAGCCGCTAAGCATCAGTTACCATGGCGATCTAGCCCGCTAAAAAGAGAACCAGCTTCGTAGGACCGGAAACCCCAGAAGTTATCTTGCTAAACGAAAATCCTGCTTCGTAGTATACCCCCCAGGTTAGCCGCTAAGCATCAGTTACCATGGCGATCTAGCCCGCTAAAAAGAGAACCAGCTTCGTAGGACCGGAAACCCCAGAAGTTATCTTGCCAAACGAAAATCCTGCTTCGTAGTATACCCCCCAGGTTAGCCGCTAAGCATACGTTACCATGGCGATCTAGCCCGCTAAAAAGAGAACCAGCTTCGTAGGACCGGAAACCCCAGAAGTTATCTTGCTAAACGAAAATCCTGCTTCGTAGTATACCCCCCAGGTTAGCCGCTAAGCATACGTTACCATGGCGATCTAGCCCGCTAAAAAGAGAACCAGCTTCGTAGGACCGGAAACCCCAGAAGTTATCTTGCTAAACGAAAATCCTGCGTCGTAGTATACCCCCAAGGTTAGCCGCTAAGCATCAGTTACCATGGCGATTTAGCCTGCTAAAAAGAGCACCAGCTTCGTAGGACCGGAAACCCCAGAAGTTATCTTGCTAAACGAAAATCCTGCTTCGTAGTATACCCCCCAGGTTAGCCGCTAAGCATCAGTTACCATGGCGATCTAGCCTGCTAAAAAGAGAACCAGCTTCGTAGGACCGGAAACCCCAGAAGTTATCTTGCCAAACGAAAATCCTGCTTCGTAGTATACCCCCCAGGTTAGCCGCTAAGCATACGTTACCATGGAGATCTAGCCTGCTAAAAAGAGAACCAGCTTCGTAGGACCGAAAACCCCAGAAGTTATCTTGCTAAAAGAAAATCCTGCTTCGTAGTATACCCCCCAAGATAGCCGCACAGCATCAGTTACCATGGCGATCTAGCCTGCTAAAAAGAGAACCAGCTTCGTAGTACCGGAAATCCCAGAAGTTATCTTGCTAAACGAAAATCCTGCTTCGTAGTATACCCCCCAGGTTAGCCGCTAAGCATACGTTACCATGGAGATCTAGCCTGCTAAAAAGAGAACCAGCTTCGTGGGACCGGAAACCCCGAGTTAACCTGAAGTTAGCCGGCTAAGCGAACATCCGGCTTCGTCGTGCAGGCCTCAGGACGAGGGGAACCAAGCAGCGTTTTCCCATGAATGCTTGAGCACCCCTCGTAGGAATACACGAGCCTTCTCCGATGCTATATCCACTTCATTTAATACATTCCTGCATTTCTCACAGAGCTGAAGGGGAAGTGGTTCGGCGCTGGTGTTGAGGACTCACGTGAGGGCAGCGAGGTGGATGTGGTAGCAGCGGCTCAGCGAGAGATGGAGCAGACCCTTCAGCTGCCTGAGGACCGGGAAGCTGTCGGCCATCAGGGGCGTGCTGTCACTGCAGCACACAGAGAACACTCAGAACCTGAGACGTGCAGGTATTTAACGCTCGTCGTGCTGATCCAATGTTCGTTTCTATGGTTACGACATCTACCGAATGTTAATGAAACAGATCTCACCTTAAATCTAGCGCTTGAATGTTTGGACACCTGGTCACCAGCACCTTCACATCTGAAACACACACACGTCGTGGGTTAACCGAGCGTTTCATTCCCCCCCCCCTTCATACGGGCATGGTGATGAGTCTGTCGGCCGCTCACCTTCCAGCGCGAGGCCCTCTCGGTACCCGCTGAGGTTCAGGTGAGTCACAGCCGGGTTCAGATTATCAACAACGCTCTTCACGTGATCGTTGTCGAATTCACACCACGATATGTTCAGCTGCTCAATCCTGAGGAGCACAGAGCACGCAGCGTGAGGAGGGGAGTACTCGCATGCTTTCCTCAGGTAGAAGTACAGATACTCGTGTTTAAAAGTACAGGTATTTGGGTTCAACATGAGAGAAGTAGAAAGTACAGGTATTTGAGTTCAACATGTGAGAAGTAGAAAGTACAGGTATTTGAGTTCAACATGAGAGAAGTAGAAAGTACAGATATTTGAGTTCAACATGAGAGAAGTAGAAAGTACAGGTATTTGGGTTCAACATGTGAGAAGTAGAAAGTACAGGTATTTGAGTTCAACATGTAAGAAGTAGAAAGTACAGGTATTTGAGTTCAACATGTAAGAAGTAGAAAGTACAGGTATTTGAGTTCAACATGTGAGAAGTAGAAAGTACAGGTATTAGAGTTCAACATGAGAGAAGTAGAAAGTACAGGTATTTGGGTTCAACATGTGAGAAGTAGAAAGTACAGGTATTTGAGTTCAACATGTAAGAAGTAGAAAGTACAGGTATTAGAGTTCAACATGTGAGAAGTAGAAAGTAAAAAGTGGTCAGTAAAATAAGTAGTGGAGTAAAGTACTGATACCAGAAACATGTACTTGAGTACAGTAACTTAGTATTTGTACTCCACTCCCCCCCCCCTGCTGAAGTGATCAGGTCAGAGGCTCTACAGGGAGACGGAGCAGAGAGACTAACCTGCTGCAGGACTTCAGCATGTGAGCGAGAGCAGGAGCCGAGAAGCCGGAGCAGCCGCTCAGATTCAGCTGCAGCAGGTTAGGGTTCATGGACAGAGAGCTGAGGAAGAACACATCATCATCATCATCAGTTACTGAGAGAAGACCTTCTTACACCACACTGCTTTGGGAGAAGGGCTTAAAATGTGTGTGTGTGTGTGTGTGTGTGTGTGTGTGTGTGTACCTGATGATGTAGATGTGTGTGTGTGTGTGTGTGTGTGTGTGTGTGTGTACCTGATGATGTAGATGTGTGTGTGTATGTGTGTGTACCTGATGATGTTGATGTGTGTGTGTGTGTGTACCTGATGATGTGTGTGTGTGTGTGTGTGTGTGTGTGTGTGTGTGTGTGTGTGTGTGTGTGTGTGTGTGTACCTGATGATGCTGATGTAGATGTGTGTGTGTGTGTGTGTACCTGATGATGTGTGTGTGTGTACCTGATGTGTGTGTGTGTGTGTGTGTGTGTGTGTGTGTGTGTGTACCTGATGATGTAGGTGTGTGTGTGTGTTTGTACCTGATTATGTAGATGTGTGTGTGTACCTGATGATGTAGGTGTGTGTGTGTGTGTGTACCTGATGATGTAGGTGTGCGTGTGTGTGTGTACCTGATGATGTAGATGTGCGTGTGTGTGTGTACCTGATGATGTAGATGTGTGTGCGTGCGTGTGTGTGTGTGTACCTGATGATGCCGTCTGAGAGCTGCAGCGCCTCCAGACTCAGGAACTCCAGCAGTCTGCAGCGAGAGAGGATGCTCTGCAGGGCGGAGGGGGGGATGATGGAGCTGGAGAGGTCCATCAGCACCATCTGGAGGGGGCTGAGGAGAACAGAGTCACTCAGGTGCATCGTGGGGCTCTGGCTGAAGCCCAGCGTGTGTGTGTGTGTGTGTGTGTGTGAGTATCTGCTGGAGTAAAGGACAGTGTCCTTCAGAGACTCACCCCGAGCCGCTGAAGTGGAAGTCCTCCACAAAGGAGCGAGGGCAGCGCAGCATGTGGACCCCGTTCTTCAGAACCTGCTGCAGAGCCGGACCCACGTGGGTCAGACCCTCCAGATCCACGCTGTGCCACAGAGACTCGTCCAGCCTGAGAGAGAGAGAGAGAGAGTGAGAGACAGGGAGAGAGTGAGTGAGAGAGACAGACACAGAGAGACAGAGAGAGAGAGAGAGAGGGAGAGAGAGAGTGAGTGAGAGACAGACAGAGAGTGAGAGACAGACACAGAGAGACAGAGAGAGGGAGAGAGAGAGTGAGTGAGAGACAGAGAGAGTGAGTGAGTGAGAGACAGAGAGAGTGAGTGAGAGACAGACAGAGAGTGAGAGACAGACACAGAGAGACAGAGAGAGGGAGAGAGAGAGTGAGTGAGAGACAGAGAGAGAGACAGACAGAGAGTGAGAGACAGAGAGAGTGAGTGAGTGAGAGACAGAGAGAGTGAGTGAGTGAGAGACAGAGAGAGAGACAGACAGAGAGTGAGACAGAGAGACAGAGAGAGAGACAGACAGAGAGACAGACACAGAGAGAGAGACAGAGACAGACACAGACAGACAGACGGAGAGACACAGAGAGAGAGACAGAGAGACAGACACAGACGGAGAGACAGAGAGAGACAGACGGAGAGACAGACACAGAGAGAGAGACAGAGACAGACAGAGAGAGACGGACAGACACAGAGAGAGAGAGACAGACACAGACAGACGGAGAGACACAGAGAGAGACAGAGACAGACAGAGAGACAGACACAGAGAGAGAGACAGAGACAGACAGAGAGAGACGGACAGACACAGAGAGAGAGAGACACAGACAGACAGACGGAGAGACAGAGAGAGACAGAGAGAGAGACAGACAGAGAGAGAGACAGACAGAGAGTGAGACAGAGAGAGAGAGACAGACAGAGAGACGGAGAGACACAGAGAGAGACAGACAGACAGACAGACGGAGAGACACAGAGAGAGACAGAGAGAGAGACAGACAGACAGAGAGTGAGAGACAGAGAGTGAGTGAGAGACAGAGAGAGAGACAGACAGACAGACAGACGGAGAGACACAGAGAGAGACAGAGAGAGAGACAGACAGACAGAGAGTGAGAGACAGAGAGTGAGTGAGAGACAGAGAGAGAGACAGACAGAGAGTGAGACAGAGAGACAGACACAGACAGACAGACGGAGAGACACAGAGAGAGACAGACGGAGAGACAGACACAGAGAGAGAGACAGAGACAGACAGACGGAGAGACAGACACAGAGAGAGAGACAGAGAGAGAGACAGACACAGAGAGAGAGACAGAGACAGACAGACACAGAGAGAGACAGAGACAGAGAGACAGACGGAGAGAGAGACAGACAGAGAGACAGAGACACAGACAGAGAGACACAGAGAGACAGGGTTTCAAAGGACTGATCATAAAGCCAGGCGTCGGGGACTCGGCGTGTTTCACCGACCCGTCAGCGTTCAGCGTAAACGATAAACTGACGCATTAATAAAGTTGCACGTATTGTTCTGGAAGCTCTCGCTGCTCTGAGGCTCATTAAAGGAGACCATGTTCCTTTCTGCTCTGACCCAAAGGGACCAACGAGGAGCTGTTGGTATTTATAGGTCACGTTGCCATGGCGTTACTGGTTCCTCAGCTATCTTTCATTTAGTCTTAGTCCCGTGTTAGATTTCCGTTTTAGATTTAGTCAAGTTTAGTCTCCTTCATCCTGGTTTTATTTAGTAAGTTTTAGTCGACTAAAAGTCTGAGCATTCTCGTCTTATTTTAGTCAAAGAAAACTGTCGAGTCTTTTTTATCCATCAGATGATTTAACATTTCATTTGACTCGTTTCACAGCAGATGATCTCGTGTCCTTAGTTGACGACACAGGTCGGATGAGCAAGCAGCTTCGCAGAGTATCTGGCTCGAGGCGTTTACACACCGCTTCCCTTCGTCGCTGCCAGTCGTTTTGACGGACAGCATCGTAACAATAATACAACAATACTTCGTCTCGTCGCTTTGCGTCAACGATACTGCCGATTACTGCCGTCTCGCCATCGTCTCGCTTTAGTCATGGAAGAACATATCGTGTTAGTCGACGAGATGAACACGAGTCCACGCGGCGACCGGCTGCCGTGTGGACGCGTGTGAATGAGAAACGGAGGCATAACATAGACGGAAAGTCTCACATCAAATGTCCCCGTGTCCCCTCTGCACTAAGACAGAGGGACGCGTGGGGCTGCTGGTCCGACCCGCTCTGATTGGTCGGTGCGTGGCCCCGGGCGAGAGGGAGCTGGACTAGAGACTCACGCTAAGCGATGCCAGCGCTTGCAGACGGACGACATCCTGCAGAGGTCCTGCAGCGGGACGTGGAAGAGGATCCTGAGCAGCAGCTCGTCGGGGAGGTGGTCCCACGAGACGCCTGCGGGGAGAGGGGGGTGAGACCGGGGTCCGACAGACGGGGCAGACATTCAACAGCCCCTCCAACATATATAATCAAATACAAATATACAAAATAGTGTCTATATACATGTAAACAGAGTACAAATACTTTGTTACTGAACTTAAGTACATTTCAAAGCCGATACTTCTACTTAAGTAAAGAAGCACAGTCAGTACTTCTACCAGAGTATTTTAAAACACGAGTATCTGTACTTCCACTCGAGGAAAGGACGCGTGTACTGTTGGAATACGATGTGTACAAAGACGGTCCCTTACACGACGTGGACTCCTTCTTCCTCCGCGACCTCCGGCTGAGGACGAACTGGTTGCACTCGTTCTCCTTGCCCACGCCGAGCAGCCTCTGGTGTTTGTGGGGGGGGGAGGAGTGCACGGTGGACTCCGTGGGGGTGCACTCCACGTCCAGACCCTCGGAGGACTTGCGTTTGCTCATCTTGTTGGACTGAGACAGCATGGAGCCCTGGAGGGTCCCCGAGGGGAGATCCTGCAGAGGCATGCTGACGGAGAGAGGCGGGTCAACACGAGATAACACTGTCGTCCATTTTAGGCTGCTGTGTACTTATACTCCTCTGCATGTATTTATACCTTTAGTTACTTCACAGATGAAGGATGTGAAATCTAATCAAGTGTTGAATCAGACTTTAGTTCCACCTGGAGTAAATCCACCAGCTACCCTGCAGTCTACAAAGTACTTCAGACTAGCTGCACCTTCACCAGCTACCCTGCAGTCTACAAAGTACTTCAGACTAGCTGCACCTTCACCAGCTACCCTGCAGTCTACAAAGTACTTCAGACTAGCTGCTCCTTCACCAGCTACCCTGCAGTCTACAAAGTACTTCAGACTAGCTGCACCTTCACCAGCTACCCTGCAGTCTACAAAGTACTTCAGACTAGCTGCACCTCCACCAGCTACCCTGCAGTCTACAAAGTACTTCAGACTAGCTGCACCTTCACCAGCTACCCTGCAGTCTACAAAGTACTTCAGACTAGCTGCACTTTCACCAGCTACCCTGCAGTCTACAAAGTACTTCAGACTAGCTGCACCTCCACCAGCTACCCTGCAGTCTACAAAGTACTTCAGACTAGCTGCTCCTTCACCAGCTACCCTGCAGTCTACAAAGTACTTCAGACTAGCTGCACCTTCACCAGCTACCCTGCAGTCTACAAAGTACTTCAGACTAGCTGCACCTCCACCAGCTACCCTGCAGTCTACAAAGTACTTCAGACTAGCTGCACCTTCACCAGCTACCCTGCAGTCTACAAAGTACTTCAGACTAGCTGCACCTCCACCAGCTACCCTGCAGTCTACAAAGTACTTCAGACTAGCTGCACCTTCACCAGCTACCCTGCAGTCTACAAAGTACTTCAGACTAGCTGCACCTCCACCAGCTACCCTGCAGTCTACAAAGTACTTCAGACTAGCTGCACCTTCACCAGCTACCCTGCAGTCTACAAAGTACTTCAGACTAGCTGCACCTTCACCAGCTACCCTGCAGTCTACAAAGTACTTCAGACTAGCTGCACCTTCACCAGCTACCCTGCAGTCTACAAAGTACTTCAGACTAGCTGCACCTCCACCAGCTACCCTGCCGTCTACAAAGTACTTCAGACTAGCTGCACCTTCACCAGCTACCCTGCCGTCTACAAAGTACTTCAGACTAGCTGCACCTTCACCAGCTACCCTGCAGTCTACAAAGTACTTCATATTATATATAGTAGTATATTATTAGTATATTATTCTGAAATGGACCAATCTGCACAACGACTACTTTCACTGTCTTTCACTATATTTAGATGAGAATACTTTCTACTTTCACTTGAGGAGCATTTTGAATGCAGGACTTTTACTGGAACAGAGTATTCCTACACTCTGGTACTTCTACTTTTACTCAAGTACAAGATCTGAGTACTTCTACTTTTACTCAAGTACAAGATCTGAGTACTTCTACTTTTACTCAAGCACAAGATCTGAGTACTTCTACTTTTACTCAAGTACTAGGTCTGAGTACTTCTACTTTTACTCAAGTACAAGATCTGAGTAGTCTTACTTTAAATCAAGTATAAGATCTGAGTACTTCTACTTTAACCTAAGTACTAGATCTGAGTACTTCTCCCCCTCTGATACTTAGTTACTTCCCACCACTGATACCTCTCTCCCCGCCATATTGACGCTACAGACCGCGCCAAATCTAACTGCTCCAGAGCAGGAAAACACTTCATAATATGTATTTCCAGCGACATGTCCGCGCCCAGACAGTTAGTGGTGGCTCTTCTCCTCTCCCTGGTCCGGGTACACTTTAGATCCCGGCGGCAGGAAGTGCAGACAGTCTGCACTGAAAGCGCGGTATCGATCAAACTAGCTACAGTTGTGAACCAAAGCTGCTCACAGTAATGGCGACACACAAACACAACGGATAGCACTTAACAGACTTGCAGAGCCTTGAGAGATACTTTTAATAAAGAAAAAGCTATCAAGTGAACAGTGTGGCCTCTTCTCGTGCATGACACGATGTAAATAATGCGATCGCTAGTTCCAATCTGTAACACCACAGACATGCACACACACGGTGTGTAAGCTCACCTGTGTTTTGGCATCTCCTCCGGGGCAAATGTAATGTTGAAATATGAATAATATGTACAGAAAGTGCAGAGAGGAACTATTTTCCTGCAGCCCTCCAACAGAAGAGACTCTTTAAACTAGCCGCGCTACAGCAGGACGGTCTGCTGACGTCATTGCGTCGTGCGTCATACGTCATACGTTTCACGTCAGTAGTCCATGTGGCGTTCTAATCCTGCAGTTTTTTCCGCCTTTTTCTGCTTTTTTCTGCATTTTCCCTCTAAAATGTACAGAGGGGGGAGGAGTACTCAGATCCTGTTGTACTTGAGTAAAAGTAGAAGTACTCAGATCATGTTGTACTTGAGTAAAAGTAGAAGTACTCAGATCCTGTTGTACTTCAGTAAAAGTAGAAGTACTCAGATCATGTTGTACTTGAGTAAAAGTAGAAGTACTAAGATGTTGTACTTGAGTAAAAGTAGAAGTACTCAGATCATGTTGTACTTGAGTAAAAGTAGATGTACTAAGATCTTGTACTTGAGTAAAAGTAGAAGTATTCAGATGTTGTACTTGAGTAAAAGTAGAAGTACTCAGATGTTGTACTTGAGTAAAAGTGGAAGTACTCAGATCTTGTTGTACTTGAGTAAAAGTAGATGTACTAAGATCTTGTACTTGAGTAAAAGTAGAAGTACTCAGATGTTGTACTTGAGTAAAAGTAGATGTACTAAGATCTTGTTCTTGAGTAAAAGTAGATGTACTAAGATGTTGTACTTGAGTAAAAGTAGAAGTACTCAGATGTTGTACTTGAGTAAAAGTAGAAGTACTCAGATGTTGTACTTGAGTAAAAGTAGATGTACTCAGATCTTGTTGTACTTGAGTAAAAGTAGATGTACTAAGATCTTGTACTTGAGTAAAAGTAGAAGTACTCAGATCTTGTACTTGAGTAAAAGTAGAAGTACTCAGATGTTGTACTTGAGTAAAAGTAGAAGTACTCAGATGTTGTACTTGAGTAAAAGTAGAAGTACTAAGATGTTGTACTTGAGTAAAAGTAGATGTACTAAGATCTTGTACTTGAGTAAAAGTGGAAGTACTCAGATGTTGTACTTGAGTAACAGTAGAAGTACTCAGATGTTGTACTTGAGTAAGAGTAGAATTACTCGGATGTTGTACTTGAGTAAAAGTAGAAGTACTCAGATATTGTACTTGAGTAAAAGTAGAAGTACACAGATCTTGAACTTAAGTAAAAGTAGAAGTACTCAGATCTTGTTCTTGAGTAAAAGTAGAATTACTCAGATGTTGTACTTGAGTAAAAGTAGAAGTACTCAGATGTTGTACTTGAGTAAAAGTAGAAGTACTCAGATCATGTTGTACTTGAGTAAAAGTAGAATTACTAAGATCTTGTTCTTGAGTAAAAGTAGAAGTACTCAGATGTTGTACTTGAGTAAAAGTACCAGAGTGTAGGAATACTCTGTTGCAGTAAAAGTCCTGCATTCAAAATGTTACTCAAGTAAAGTAAAAAAGTGTTATCATTAAAATATAGTGAAAGTAACAAAAGTAAAAGTAGTCATGGCGCTGATTGGTCCATTTCAGAATAATATAATCACATTTCTTTCTAGGTTCTGTCTCAAAGAGAGTTTTTCGTGCACTTCTTTCAAATCCTTGCACCTGCAACGAGGATGCAGCTGTTAGGAAAGGAGGCATCACAGTGAGACTCGCCCAAAGAACATTGTCCTGCAGGAAAAGGAAGTGAGACAAAGCGGAAGGCGTCTCATTACGGCCAGAGACCGTTACGTTTGGACCAATCAGCGGACTTCTTCTCTCTCTCACACACACACACACACACACACACACGCGCGCGGCGGGACGTTGCTAGGCTCGCTGCTTCGAGGAGCGGGACACTGAGCTGGCTCACTGGTGTGGGGTCTGCGAGACAGCGAGACACCGCAGAACTCAGCCTGAGCACACACACAAACTCCCAGCCAGGCTGCGGGCGTGTGTGTGTGTGTTTCGGGCTGGGTTTCGCTGTGTCTCGCTGTCTCTTTATTTTTTGTGTTTTTTGTTTTTCAGTATGACATATTTTTGTAAATATTTATATTAAATATATATGTTTAAATATAGTTGAGCACTTAAAACTTCCTAAAATAAACTAAAAGTGTTTTATAATTTTTACATTATTATTAATTATTTATTATTATTAATTATCATTTATTATTATGTATTATTGATGATGTATTATTTAGTATTTATCATTCATTATTATTATTTATTATGTATTATTTATTATTATGTATCATCATTTATCATAATTTATCATTTATTATTATTATTTGTATTTTATTAACTAATATTATTGCGGAAAACTATTATTATTTTACAATATGATTTTGACGGCCACTGGGCTCACAGGGGGGAGGAGCTCCAACAAGCCGTGTAGGACAGAGAGTGAACACACAGACTACACAGAGATGCTGTGAGAAACCAATGAGAGTTTGGAACATTGAACAGTATACATTTATTCTAGTAGACCTCAACTATGATTATGATCAGTCGAAATGGCCAAGACCTTTAATACACCTAAATAGTCCCTAAAGCACGCTGCATGATATCCCATCCCATGTTTTATTTCTGACATCGCCTTTAGCTCTCGATTAAAGTCTCAAATCTATAAAAGCTGGGAGGCGCTGTCACGACCTGTCCGTGTCCCTTATTTTGACAGGTTCGCCCCCTGCGGTCGCTTCCTGTCTCTGTCTCTGTCTCTGTCTCTCCCGATTGTCTCGCTGGTATTTACGTCCCGCTTGTTGTCAGATCCTTGATGTTGAATGTTTGTCGGTGAGGGAGAAAGAGTTTTGTTTTTTTGGCCGGACAATAAAGCATTTTCTGCAAAGTAACCTTGGGTCCTGAGACTGGGCAGAAAGTCTGTGCCGTTCTGAACAGGAAGATCCTCGTTTCCTCTCTCCTCATTTAGACTGCGCGTCAGGAAGCTCCGAGGTTCCTCGGCGTGATTTGTGCCGCCCTTTAAAGCACAATCCCTGTTGTTGACTCTCCTCAGCACTCCCACTGGATCATTGCCCTGAATGTCAGCTGATTTGGATGAAAGCAGCAGCTGAATGAAGTGTAATGTAATCAATGTAAATATATATATTTAAGTCCTTAATAAACTTAATTTTTTTATTTGATATTTTACTTTATTTTTGGTGTTTTTTGTTTTTCAGTATGACATTTTTGTAAATATTTATATTAAATATATATGTTTAAATATAGTTGAGCACTTAAAACTTCCTAAAATAAACTAAAAGTGTTTTATAATTGTTACATTATTATTAATTATGTATTATTCATTAATTATTAATGTATTATTAATACTTATTATTATTAATTATCATTTATTATTATGTATTATTGATGATGTATTATTTATTATTACTATTTAGTATTTATCATTCATTATTATTATTTATTATGTATTATTATGTATCATCATTTATCATCTATTATTTATTATTATTATTTAGTATTTATCATTCATTATTATTATGTATTATTATTAATTATGTATTATTATTAATTATATATTATTATTAATTATTTATTATTATGTATCATAATTTCTCATCTATTATTATTATTTGTATTTTATTAATTAATATTATTGCGGAAAACTATTATTATTTTACAATATGATTTTGAATGAAGAAAAGCAAACAAACAGTAATGAAATAAAACAAGACATTTATTTGAACAATTAATTTGTTACAATTCTTCATAAATGTAACAAACAAAAACAAAAGCATCCTCTTCTGCAAGTTCCTCGTCCTCCCCTGAAAAAAAAATAAAGACCATTATTTTAATTCCTCATTTTAAATTCTGCTTTATAAATAATACGCATTACCTAAAATTAAAGCATTATGTTGGGGAAATCCTGAATCTCTATGGAGAGAGACATCAAGCATGCTCATTTCTGACGTGGAGCTAATCTGAAGTAAACATTGATACTGCTTTCTAGTCCTCCATTTTGTGACGGTGTGACTCCCTCTCTTGATATCAGCATGTGAAGGACACTGCTCAGGAACTAGCTGATGCTCTGTATGTGATGACTCCTTCCCTTCAGAGAGGATCCCAGATACTTGGATCCTGAGGCTGAAGATCAAGCCGGTGATATTTCTCTAACTCATTATAACTCACCGAGTTGTCTTCACACCACGGCGCAGGACCGAGGCTCTCTGAAGGGGTTGCTCCCCGTGGGGACCCCGACCAGAAGCGCGTCTTTAGATGCGTTCTGCAGACAAAACTGTTGCAGCTCCGCAGCCGCCTCCGACACCTACACAAATACACAACAAATACTTTTAAATTCTGATATCCAGAGGTGGGAAGTAGTGGAGTAGAAATAATTACTGAACTTAAGTACATTGTTCTGGTATCAGTACTTTACTCCACTACTTATTTTTCTGACGACTTTTTACTTTGACTTCTCACATGTTGAACACAAATACCTGTACTTTCTACTTCTTACATGTTGAACACAAATACCTGTACTTTCTACTTCTTACATGTTGAACCCAAATACCTGTACTTTCTACTTCTTACATGTTGAACACAAATACCTGTACTTTCTACTTCTTACATGTTGAACTCAAATACCTGTACTTTCTACTTCTTACATGTTGAACACAAATACCTGTACTTTCTACTTCTTACATGTTGAACACAAATACCTGTACTTTCTACTTCTTACATGTTGAACTCAAATACCTGTACTTTCTACTTCTTACATGTTGAACACAAATACCTGTACTTTCTACTTCTTACATGTTGAACTCAAATACCTGTACTTTCTACTTCTCTCATGTTGAACTCAAATACCTGTACTTTCTACTTCTTACATGTTGAACCCAAATACCTGTACTTTCTACTTCTTACATGTTGAACACAAATACCTGTACTTTCTACTTCTTACATGTTGAACCCAAATACCTGTACTTTCTACTTCTTACATTCTGGTAATGTTCCTTCCAAACAACTCAACTTTGGTTTCATCTGTCCACAGAACATCCAGGTGCTCTTTTGCAAACTTCAAACGTGCAGCAATGTTTTTTCTGGACAGCAGTGGCTTCCACAGACAGTGGCAGAACTTCAGTGTTAGTATTATTAGATCTCAGTGCTGCGTTTGACACTGTTGACCACAGCATATTACTGGACCGACTGGAAAACTGGGTGGGACTTTCGGAAACAGTTCTAAATTGGTTTGAATCCTACTTATTTTAAAGGATAGAAACAACTTTGTTTCTATAGGTAAATACACATATGAGTTGACAAATATGACATGCGGGGTTCCTCAAGGCTCCATCTTGGGGCCTCTTCTCTTTAACGTCTACATGCTACCACTGGCTCAGATAATGAAAAACAACAAAATAAGTTACCATAGTTATGCAGATGACACACACATTTACGTAACAATTTCACCAGGAGACTATGCTCCAATTCAAACACTGAGTAAGTGCATTGAACAAATCAATGACTGGATGTGTCAGAACTTTCTCCAATTAAACAAAGATAAAACTGAGGTAATGGTTTTTGGAGCCAAGTCAGAACGTATAAAAGTTAGCGCTGAGCTTCAGTCTGCAATGTTCAAACCAACAGATAAAGCCAGAACTCTAGGTGTAGTCATGGACTCTGACCTGAGTTTCAACAGTCACATTAAAACAGTTACTAAATCAGCCTACTATCACCTAAAGAATATATCTAGGATTAAAAGACTAATGTCACAGCAGGATCTGGAGACACGTGTCCATGCTTTTATCTTCAGTCGACTGGACTACTGCAATGGTGTCTTCACAGGTCTCACTAAAACATCTATTAGGAAGCTGCAGCTGATTCAGAACGCCGCTGCTCGAGTCCTCACTGACACTAAGAAAGTGGATCACATCACTCCTGTTCTGAAGTCTTCACACTGGCTTCCTGTGTGTCAAAGAATAGATTTCATAAATACTGCTGCTGGTTTAAAAAGCACTGAATGGTTTAGGCCCAAAATACATTTCTGACCTCCTGCTAAACTATGAACCATCCAGATCTCTCAGGTCTTCAGGGACTGGTCAGCTTTCTGTCCCCAGAGTCAGAACTAAACCTGGAGAAGCAGCGTTCAGTGACGGCCCGTCCACACTACATCGTCGACAACTCCAATCTGCCCATTCACTTTGAATGGGGTGACGTCACGTTGCCTCGCTTTTTCGCCGAACTGAATTGTGGGTAGCAGAGCGGTCCGTCTCCGCCGTCAGAAGTTGAACAATGTTCAATTTCTGACGCCGGAGACGCCGGAGTAGCCAGCGCCAGCCAATCAAATCCCGTTTCGGAAAATCTGACAGCTCAAGCCGTAGCCAATCAAACCGCGTCTAAGCTAGGAGAGATATCCCGCCGTTCATTTCTATATTTCAAAAAAAGTTGGAGGAGAAACTAACTATCGCCGTAGCAAATCACCCGGTTTTGTATGACCAGACCCTCTTCACCTACCGGGATACAAACCGGAGGAACCAGGCGTGGAGGGAGGTGGCAGAGACAGTGGGGAAACTGATAGGTTTTCGCCTGTTTGGGGAGTTTATATATATATTGCTCCCATAAAATCCCCGGGGGTTTTTGCTTTGTATGTCGGGGGCGGGAGATTCATGTGATTGGTTGTTGGTCGTGTTGCTTGAATAAAATCCCCAAGCTCCAGACACGCCCAGCTCCAAGCTATTTTTGAAGCTGTAGTGTGTGCGCTCCGTTATTATGCTCCAAACATCTGGAACTAACTCCCAGAAACCTGCAGGTCCGCAACTACTTTTAAATCCAGACTAAAGACTTTTCTTTTTGTCGCTGCTTTTAATTGAACTATTCACATCTTAAACTGCACTGTAACTTTTATCCTTGTATTTTTTCTTTTAATATTTAATTGAACTATTCACATCTTAAACTGCACTGTAACTTTTATCTATGTATTTTTTCTTTTAATGTTTATTTTATTAGCTTTTATTTTTAATGACTGATTTTAAATGCCATTTTCTGAATGTCTTTCATTTTTTGTAAAGCACTTTGAATTGCCTTGTGTTGAAAAGTGCTATATCAATAAACTTGCCTTGCCTTGCCTTGCCTTCCTCCGTGGTGTCCTCCCATGGACTCCATTCTTGGTCAGTGTTTTACGTATGGTAGATTCGTCAACAGAGATGTTAGCCTGCGCCAGAGATGTCTTTAAGTCTCTCGCTGTCACTCCAGGATTCTTCCTCACCTCATTGAGCATCCTGCGCTGTGCTCTTGCAGTCATCTTCACAGGACGGCCACTCCTAGGGAGAGTAGCAACAGTGCTGAACTTTCTCCATTTATAGACAACTTGTCTCACCGTGGACTGATGAACATCAAGGCTCTCAGCGATACTTTTGTAACCCTGTCCAGCTTTATGCAAGTCAACTATTCTTAGTCGCAGGTCTTCTGAGAGCTCTTTTGTGCGAGGCATGGTTCACATCTGGCTTCTGAAGAACAGCGAATTCTTCTTCTTCTTCTGTAGTGTTTATTGGCGGTTGGCAAACCAGCTTGTAGGTGCATTACCGCCACCAACTGGACTGGAGTGTGGACAAGAGACTACGCAGAAAACAATAAACAAAAGCACCAAAACTCTAGATTATTTTAAATGAAACGTAATAATCTCACAATATATATTGCCTGATGTTTTCCCTAACAGCCCTGATAGCGACAAGTCATGGCATGTTGCTTTCTTCAGTGTGTGGAAAAGCACATTTCTCTGAGTACTATATTTCCTGTTTAACAGTTTCTGGCCGCAGTGTATACACTTTCCGGTTGGATGCTTTCCTATTATACTTAAAGTATGATTGAGCCCTGTATGACCTATTCTCATCCGATTATCCTCCCTTCCTTCCATCCCCCACTTTGAATGTTATAAAGATGTCTTCCTGTATCACTAAGGTCCCAATGATCTTGCCATGTTGTTTGTGCATATTTCTGAATGAATGTTTGAACCTCCGCTTTGCTGAGTGGAACTTCTATGTCTCTGTTCATACTTCTGAGTGTTTGTTTGGCCAGAATATCCACCTGTTCATTACCCTCCACACCAACATGAGCAGGAACCAGAGGAAACGAGTTGCTATGCCTTTGATTTGCATTTTATATACAATTAGAAATATTTGATTTATTATGTCCATTCTAAATGGATGGATCGTATACTCGATAATGCTGAAAAGCTGTCAGATGCACTTACACTATTATGTATTTCTTTCTCTACTATCCATTTCAATGACAACAGCTCTGTGGTGTATACTGACACATGGTCTGTTGCCCTTTTCTCTATATGTGTATTACTCACTGGGATATACGCTGCTGCCCCTGCACGCCCTGCCTCTGGATCTCTGGAGCCATCTGTAAATATGATTGTTGAGTCTGAGTGATATGCGCCATACTGGTAGTTCTTTCTTTTCCTTTAACTCCTCTCGTATATTGAGGTCTTTGGCAACGGGAACAACCAGGGTAGATGGACGAGATCGGAGCTGTGGGGCAATACTTTGATTCAAACCTATACATGCTGCTTTAACATCGCCAATCCATCCAACACTTGGTAAATAATAATAATAATAATAATAATAATACATTTTATTTTTAGGCGCCTTTCATGACACCCAAGGACACCGTACGTTTAAAAAAATAAAAAAATAAATAAAATAAAAGCTAAGAGGCAACAGAACAAGATAAAAACACAAACAGGAAATCATGGAGGAGACATTCAAGTGGACACAAATGAAACATATAATGGGGAGCACTACAGTGAGTAAATGTGACTCATTGTGCTCCCAGCAGTCTTTCAAAATACTTTCCGCAGGATGACTATCACTGTGCCCCTGAAGGTTTACCCAGAATGCAACATTAACTTCACTCATCTTATCCTTAAAGGCATTTCTCCCATGTCCACCTGCATTGCTGATACTGGAGGTGTTTTAAAAGCTCCACTACATATCCTCAGGGCCTGAGCTTGAGGACATCCAGCAGGTTTGATTCTGCTGCTGCCATGAACGCTATCATCGAATACAGGTCTCATGAGTGCCCAATATCAGAAGTGATGACCCACTCGCTCCCCACTCGCCTCGCCAAACACGAAGTACATTGTTGACCTTCATCTATTTTGATCTTTTCCGATATGACTGCTCCATGTTCGCTTTCCATCAAACCGAACACCAAGAAGTCGTATTGTATTAACCTGTTCAAGAGGTTGCTCACACAATTTTAACGATATAGGAGCAATGTTATGCCGTTTGTAAAACAAGTGACCTGCGTCTTAGCTACCGACAGTTTGAATCCCCATTTATTTATCCATTTCTCCACTTCAACTATTGCAGCTTGTATTTTCTTTCCAACATGTGCTACATTGCGGCCTCTTGCCCACAAAGCCCCGTCATCTGCATGCAAAGATTTCCACACTTGGATGAACTTGATTAAAGACGTCATGCATCATTATATTGAATAGCAACGGACCGCACACACTGCCTTGCGGAGTACCATTTCCACAGCATAAACACTTGAATATTCTGCACCTACTCTTGTATTTTTCTGTCCAGTAAAAAACTCATAACACAATTATATGCTTTCCCACCGATTCCCAATGAGTGGAACTTGATTATCGTCCTTCCTTCCAGAGCATGACATACGCCTTTTCAACATCAAAGAAGACTGCACTTCCTTGTTGGTCTGTGCTTTCCTGACGTCTGATTCTCAGCACAATGTAGAATCCATTGTGTCCCGACCCCTCTGGACCCCACTTTGATATGGGGGGGACAACAGAGCGTTACTTTCTAACATATACGTCTGGAACCATTCTCTCCATGACTTTGCACACATGAGATGTCAGGACGATAGGCCTGGAGCTAGATGGGTCTGAAGGGGCTTTCCCTGGCTCCAGGATGGGCACTATTATCGCTTGTTTCCACTCTGAAGGACGTTGGCCAGAATCCCACAGCCTGTTAAACAACTCAACACAAAGACGAGAGTTATCCGTCATGTGTTCCAGCGTCTTTCCCAGGAGTGGTTTGTCGAGCACTAATAATTGCCCTTCTCAACTCAAACATATAAAATGCAGGTCCACCTGATCTCCCAACGCTTCTACTCTATCCAATATCCTCGTGTTTTCCATTCGTGTATTATTCCTGCGCTGCCAGGCTTCCTCTGTAGGTTATCTGAACTATGGACTTTCCTGAACGTTCGAGCTGGAAGTTCCGCCTTTCCTACGTTTGAGGCAGCCATTTTGTCGCCTCTGCTCAAAACTGGCAACTCATAGTTCCTTCGACTTCCCCCCATTCTCCTAATCCTGCCCCAAACTCCTGCAAGCTGTACTCTCTTCCAATACTATTGCAATACTGCCTCCAAAAAGTGTTGCGTTCTTATTGTTCTCCTCGCGATAGCCTGGGCCCTTTCACTTTCCGAAATTGTTTCTTTAGCTGAATGAATGATAACCTTCACCGGCTCATCATTGCATTTATTTATATCATCATTTCCCTCTTGACGTGTTTTACATCTATTCGTACTTTCAACTCGGAAGGCATCCCAATGAGCCTTTCCCAGTTTCCAAACCTTACGTTGGTCCCAGCTTTAGTCGTTACCGGATAGTGATCGCTGCCCACTGTAGCATGCTTTACCACATTCCATGTACTTATACCTGCTAAAGCACGAGATACTAGTCAGATCGAGTACTGTTTCTATATTCTTCGTGCAATTATATCGTGTTCCCACTACCCCGAGGTCATCTATAAATTCCTCAACCATTTGCATCCGTGCTACTGCTTCCCCGTAGCGAGTCATCCATCCCTCTTCTCCCGCTTCTCCGTGGTCGGGTCTCGGGGTATCAGTTCCAGCAGAGAGCCCCAAACGTTCCTTCCCCCTCATCAACCAGCTCTGACTGGGGGTCCCAAGGCGCTCCCAGGCCAGAGAAGAGATATAGTCCCTCCACCTGGTCCTAGGTCTACCCCTCGGTCTCCTCCCAGCTGGACGTGCCTGGAACACCTCCCTAGGGAGGCGCCCAGGTGGCATCCTAACTAGGTCCCCGAACCACCTCAACTGGCTCCTTTCGACGCGAAGGAGGAGCGGCTCAACTCCGAGTCCCTCCCTGATGACCGAACTTCTCACCTTATCTCTAAGGGAGACATCAGCCATCCTGCGAAGGAAACCCATCTCGGCCGCTTGTATCTGCAATCTCGTTCTTTCGGTCATGACCCATCCTTCATGACCGCAGGTGAGGGTAGGAACGAAAATGGCCCGGTAGACAGAGAGCTCTGCCTTCTGGCTCAGCTCCCTTTTCGTCACACGGTGCGGTAAAGCGACTGCAGTACCGCTCCCGCTGCTCCGACTCTCCGGCCCATATCACGCTCCATTGTTCCCTCACTCGAGAACAAGACCCCGAGATACTTGAACTCCTTCACTTGGGGTAAGGACTCATTCCCTACTTGGAGTGGACAGTCCATCGGTTTCCTGCTGAGAACCACGGCCTCAGATTTGGAGGTGCTGATCCTCATCCCAGCCGCTTCACACTCGGTTGCGAACCGATCCAGTGAGTGCTGAAGGTCGCAGACCGATGAAGCCATCAGAACCACATCATCTGCAGAAAGCAGTGGTGCAATCCTTAGTCCACCGACTAGCCCCCCCCCCCCCCCCCCCCCCACGACTACGCCTCCAAATCCGATCCATGTATATTGGATGCAGCGAGTTATGTGAATTAAAACCTCCACATCACTTTGTCTCGCAGTGACCCCCGGCATCCTCTAATATACTTTGATCTAATTTCCCACATGGATTATAATAATGTACTATATCTAGAGGTCCTCTATCATTCCACACCCTTATAACTATTGCTTCATGATCTGTACCCATGCACCAAAACTGTGTGACTTATCCCACTCTGTATGAATGTTGAAACTCCTCCCCCTCTGCCAGAGTCCCCGTCTCGTCTCGCTGCAGTTTATCCCTTCACAATAAAATCCAGTTGTGCTTTCAGCCATGTTTCCTGAATACAAAGAACATCAGGTTTCTCTCCCCGGTTGTCAATATGTTTTTTGAACTCTTGTCCAT
The DNA here is from genome assembly GCF_902827115.2 of Pseudochaenichthys georgianus. Classification (NCBI taxonomy): domain Eukaryota; kingdom Metazoa; phylum Chordata; class Actinopteri; order Perciformes; family Channichthyidae; genus Pseudochaenichthys; species Pseudochaenichthys georgianus. The sequence continues at coordinate 57,025 of NW_027263343.1, forward strand.
TTGCAATTAAACTTCTAGCATTCCACTGCAGTTCAATGACCACCACCAGGATGATCCAGCATGTCTGAGGTTGTTGGACGTCATCATTTAGGACAGGGGTGTCAAACTCAATTTCATCGCGGGCCACATTCGCATCAAGGTTGCACTCAAAGGGCCGGTTGTAACTTTAAGACTATATAAAAATACATATATAAATATATAATATATCAAATAATGTATTATATTACATTATTGCCTCTGAATTGGATTATTATCGGATAGGATAATAACTTAGTAATTAACTACGTCTGAAAGCCAGGGCAAATAATTGCAAGTCTCTTCAGTGCGCATGTCACAAAACGAGATGCATTGTGGGACATGTAGTTTATGGGCAACCTGCTTCTGTAAAGCGGAACTTAACCGTATAATAAATGTATTATATTCTTTGCAAGTTCTTGCGGGGCCACATAAAATGAAGTCGCGGGCCGGATTTGGCCCCCGGGCCTTGAGTTTGACACCCCTGATTTAGGATATCTTTCACGTGTCCCCAGTGCATCGCTTTCACATCGAGGTGCTTTTCAGCTGATTTGACAATTATTTAGATTCTTTCCTTCCGGCGTGTAGTCTGCGCTGAGCAGCTGATCCTCTCTGCCACAAACAGCTCTCGTGTACTCACTATCTGAGTGTCCTCCTTCAACTGAACACAGGTGTGGACTTGTCCTGTGTCTTTGCTCTTATTGCTGTTTCCCATTGTAACCTGCGTCCCTCCAGAAACTGTCTTCGCAGCCTCTGCAGCCAACTCCCTGCGTCACCCTGACCTCTCATCCTGTCTTGCTAACCTCACACCCCCGGCACGCTGAGCTCCCCTCCGCAATTGCAACATTTCAGCTTTGCCCCTTCTTCACATTTTCCGTGTTCATGATCCCCACCACATCGGCCGCACCTCTGTCCCCCCGCACCCTGCCGCCACCTGTCCAGATCTCTGACATTAAAACATCTTCGTGGTGGTGATAGCACATTCAAAAGTGGTGTGTACTTTCTATAGGGCCGGGCCGCTTTGAGCAACACCTCCTATCTCGTCTCCTTGGTTGGACTCCAGGTTGGCTGACTAGTAGCTCTTGAAGAAGTCTTTAGCCTCGGGGTTCACATACTCTTTCCACCCTGCGCTGTGAATGTGCACGTGGTGTGTTCAATACAAACATGAACACATATCATTGTTTGTGTGGCATTAGTTTAAGCGGACTGTGTGTGTCTGTTGTTGTGACTGAAGATCAGAACACGTGTTGTGACTTCTGCAGAACTCCAGGTCCTCCAAAGGGTTCGCTTTTTCTGCAACTGTAGTCAAAGTAGAAGTACTCAGATCTTGTACTTGAGTAAAAGTAGAAGTACTCAGATCTACTTAGTAAAGGTAGAAGTACTCAGATCTAGTACTTGAGTAAAAGTAGAAGTACTCAGATCTTGTACTTGAGTAAAAGTAGAAGTACTCAGATCTACTTAGTAAAGGTAGAAGTACTCAGATCTAGTACTTGAGTAAAAGTAGAAGTACTCAGATCTTGTACTTGAGTAAAAGTAGAAGTACTCAGATCTACTTAGTAAAGGTAGAAGTAATCAGATCTAGTACTTGAGTAAAAGTTGAAGTACTCAGATCTTGTACTTGAGTAAAAGTAGAAGTAATCAGATCTTGTGCTTGAGTAAAAGTAGAAGTACTCAGATCTTGTGCTTGAGTAAAAGTAGAAGTACTCAGATATTGTACTTGAGTAAAAGTAGAAGTAGTCAGATCTTGTACTTGAGTAAAAGTAGAAGTACTCAGATCTTGTTCTTGAGTAAAAGTAGAAGTACTCAGATCTTGTACTTGAGTATAAGTAGAAGTACTCAGATATTGTGCTTGAGTAAAAGTAGAAGTACTCAGATCTTGTACTTGAGTAGAAGTAGAAGTACTCAGATCTTGTGCTTGAGTAAAAGTAGAAGTACTCAGATCTTGTACTTGAGTAGAAGTAGAAGTACTCAGATCTTGTACTTGAGTAAAAGTAGAAGTACTCAGATCTTGTACTTGAGTAAAAGTAGAAGTACTCAGATCTTGTACTTGAGTAAAAGTAGAAGTACTCAGATCTTGTTCTTGAGTAGAAGCAGAAGTACTCAGATCTTGTACTTGAGTAAAAGTAGAAGTAATCAGATCTTGTGCTTGAGTAAAAGTAGAAGTACTCAGATCTTGTGCTTGAGTAAAAGTAGAAGTACTCAGATATTGTACTTGAGTAAAAGTAGAAGTACTCAGATCTTGTACTTGAGTATAAGTAGAAGTACTCAGATATTGTGCTTGAGTAAAAGTAGAAGTACTCAGATCTTGTACTTGAGTAGAAGTAGAAGTACTCAGATCTTGTGCTTGAGTAAAAGTAGAAGTACTCAGATCTTGTACTTGAGTAGAAGTAGAAGTACTCAGATCTTGTACTTGAGTAAAAGTAGAAGTACTCAGATCTTGTACTTGAGTAAAAGTAGAAGTACTCAGATCTTGTACTTGAGTAAAAGTAGAAGTACTCAGATCTTGTTCTTGAGTAGAAGCAGAAGTACTCAGATCTTGTACTTGAGTAAAATTAGAAGTACTCAGATCTACTTAGTAAAAGTAGAAGTGCTCAGATCTTGTACTTGAGTAAAAGTTGAAGTACTCAGATCTAGTACTTGAGTAAAAGTAGAAGTACTCAGATCTTGTACTTGAGTAAAAGTAGAAGTACTCAGATCTACTTAGTAAAAGTAGAAGTACTCAGATCTTGTACTTGAGTAAAAGTAGAAGTACTCAGATCTTGTACTTGAGTAAAAGTAGAAGTACTCAGATGTTGTACTTGAGTAGAAGTACTCAGATATTGTACTTGAGTAAAAGTAGAAGTACTCAGATCTTGTTCTTGAGTAAAAGTACTCAGATCTTGTACTTGAGTAAAAGTAGAAGTACTCAGATCTTGTACTTGAGTAAAAGTACTCAGATCTTGTACTTGAGTGAAAGTAGAAGTACTCAGATCTTGTTCTTGAGTAAAAGTAGAAGTACTCAGATCTTGTTCTTGAGTAAAAGTACTCAGATCTTGTACTTGAGTAAAAGTAGAAGTACTCAGATCTTGTACTTGAGTAAAAGTACTCAGATCTTGTACTTGAGTAAAAGTAGAAGTACTCAGATCTTGTTCTTGAGTAAAAGTAGAAGTACTCAGATCTTGTACTTGAGTAAAAGGAGAAGTACTCAGATCTTGTACTTGAGTAAAAGTAGAAGTACTCAGATCTACTTAGTAAAGGTAGAAGTAA
>NW_027263344.1:0-25000 GCF_902827115.2 Pseudochaenichthys georgianus
AAAACATAATTAAAACCACACACTTAAAATATATGACCCAACATTAATTACAGATTGGAAGCAGTGGGGCCTGGTGGGGCCTGGTGGGGCCTGGTGGGACCTGGTGGGACCTGGTGGGGCCTGGTGGGGGCCTGGTGGGGCCTGGTGGGACCTGGTGGGGCCTGGTGGGGCCTGGTGGGGCCTGGTGGGGCCTGGTGGGGCCTGGTGGGGCCTGGTGGGACCTGGTGGGGCCTGGTGGGGCCTGGTGGGGCCTGGTGGGACCTGGTGGGACCTGGTGGGGCCTGGTGGGGCCTGGTGGGGCCTGGTGGGACCTGGTGGGGCCTGGTGGGACCTGGTGGGGCCTGGTGGAGCCTGGTGGGACCTAGTGGGGCCTGGTGGGGCCTGGTGGGGCCTGGTGGGGCCTGGTAGGACCTGGTAGGACCTAGTGGTGCCTGGTGGAGCCTGGTGGGACCTGGTGGGACCTGGTGGGGCCTGGTGGAGCCTGGTGGGACCTAGTGGTGCCTGGTGGGGCCTGGTGGTGCCTGGTGGGGCCTGGTGGGGCCTGGTGGGGCCTGGTGGGGCCTGGTGGGACCTGGTGGGGCCTGGTGGGACCTGGTGGGGCCTGGTAGGACCTAGTGGGGCCTGGTGGGGCCTGGTGGGGCCTGGTGGGACCTGGTGGGACCTGGTGGGGCCTGGTGGGGCCTGGTGGGGCCTGGTGGGGCCTGGTGGGGCCTGGTAGGACCTAGTGGTGCCTGGTGGGACCTGGTGGGGCCTGGTGGGGCCTGGTGGGGCCTGGTAGGACCTAGTGGTGCCTGGTGGAGCCTGGTGGGACCTGGTGGTGCCTGGTGGGACCTGGTGGTGCCTGGTGGGGCCTGGTGGGACCTGGTGGGGCCTGGTGGGACCTGGTGGGGCCTGATGGGACCTGGTGGGACCTGGTGAGGCCTGATGGGACCTGGTGGGACCTGGTGGGACCTGGTGGGGCCTGGTGGGACCTGGTGGGACCTGGTGGGACCTGGTGGGGCCTGGTGGGACCTGGTGGGACCTGGTGGGACCTGGTGGAGCCTGGTGGGGCCTAGTGGAGCCTGGTGGTGCCTGGTGGGGCCTGGTGGTGCCTGGTGGGGCCTAGTGGAGCCTGGTGGTGCCTGGTGGGGCCTGGTGGTGCCTGGTGGGGCCTGGTGGAGCCTGGTGGGGCCTGGTGGGGCCTGGTGGGGGCCTGGTGGGACCTGGTGGAGCCTGGTGGGGCCTGGTGGGGCCTGGTGGGGCCTGGTGGGGGCCTGGTGGGACCTGGTGGAGCCTGGTGGGGCCTGGTGGGGCCTGGTGGGGGCCTGGTGGGACCTGGTGGGGCCTGGTGGGACCTGGTGGGGCCTGGTGGGACCTGGTGGGACCTGGTGGGACCTGGTGGAGCCTGGTGGGGCCTAGTGGAGCCTGGTGGTGCCTGGTGGGGCCTGGTGGTGCCTGGTGGGGCCTAGTGGAGCCTGGTGGTGCCTGGTGGGGCCTGGTGGGGCCTGGTGGGGCCTGGTGGAGCCTGGTGGGGCCTGGTGGGGCCTGGTGGGGGCCTGGTGGGACCTGGTGGAGCCTGGTGGGGCCTGGTGGGACCTGGTGGAGCCTGGTGGGGCCTGGTGGGGCCTGGTGGGGCCTGGTGGGGGCCTGGTGGGACCTGGTGGGGCCTGGTGGTGCCTGGTGGGGCCTGGTGGAGCCTGGTGGGGCCTGGTGGGGCCTGGTGGGGGCCTGGTGGGACCTGGTGGGACCTGGTGGGGCCTGGTAGGACCTGGTGGGACCTGGTGGGGCCTGATGGGACCTGGTGGGGCCTGGTGGTGCCTGGTGGTGCCTGGTGGGGCCTGGTGGGGCCTGGTGGGGCCTGGTGGGGGCCTGGTAGGACCTGGTGGGACCTGGTGGGGCCTGATGGGACCTGGTGGGGCCTGATGGGACCTGGTGGGGCCTGGTGGTGCCTGGTGGGTCCTGGTGGAGCCTGGTGGGGCCTGGTGGGACCTGGTGGGGCCTGGTGGGGCCTGGTGGGGCCTGGTGGGGCCTGGTGGGGCCTGGTAGGACCTAGTGGTGCCTGGTGGGACCTGGTGGGGCCTGGTGGGGCCTGGTGGGGCCTGGTAGGACCTAGTGGTGCCTGGTGGAGCCTGGTGGGACCTGGTGGTGCCTGGTAGGACCTAGTGGTGCCTGGTGGAGCCTGGTGGGACCTGGTGGTGCCTGGTGGGACCTGGTGGTGCCTGGTGGGGCCTGGTGGGGCCTGGTGGGACCTGGTGGGGCCTGGTGGGACCTGGTGGGGCCTGATGGGACCTGGTGGGACCTGGTGAGGCCTGATGGGACCTGGTGGGACCTGGTGGGACCTGGTGGGGCCTGGTGGGACCTGGTGGGACCTGGTGGGGCCTGGTGGGACCTGGTGGGGCCTGGTGGGACCTGGTGGGACCTGGTGGGACCTGGTGGAGCCTGGTGGGGCCTAGTGGAGCCTGGTGGTGCCTGGTGGGGCCTGGTGGTGCCTGGTGGGGCCTAGTGGAGCCTGGTGGTGCCTGGTGGGGCCTGGTGGTGCCTGGTGGGGCCTGGTGGAGCCTGGTGGGGCCTGGTGGGGCCTGGTGGGGGCCTGGTGGGACCTGGTGGAGCCTGGTGGGGCCTGGTGGGGCCTGGTGGGGGCCTGGTGGGACCTGGTGGAGCCTGGTGGGGCCTGGTGGGGCCTGGTGGGGGCCTGGTGGGACCTGGTGGGGCCTGGTGGTGCCTGGTGGGGCCTGGTGGAGCCTGGTGGGGCCTGGTGGGGCCTGGTGGGGGCCTGGTGGGACCTGGTGGGACCTGGTGGGGCCTGATGGGACCTGGTGGGGCCTGATGGGACCTGGTGGGGCCTGGTGGTGCCTGGTGGAGCCTGGTGGGGCCTGGTGGGGCCTGGTGGGGGCCTGGTGGGACCTGGTGGGACCTGGTGGGGCCTGGTGGGACCTGGTGGGACCTGGTGGGACCTGGTGGGGCCTGGTGGAGCCTGGTGGGACCTAGTGGGGCCTGGTGGGGCCTGGTGGGGCCTGGTGGGGCCTGGTAGGACCTAGTGGTGCCTGGTGGAGCCTGGTGGGACCTGGTGGGACCTGGTGGGGCCTGGTGGGCCTGGTGGGGGCCTGGTGGGACCTGGTGGGACCTGGTGGGGCCTGGTGGGGCCTGATGGGACCTGGTGGGGCCTGGTGGTGCCTGGTGGGGCCTGGTGGGGCCTGGTGGGGGCCTGGTAGGACCTGGTGGGACCTGGTGGGGCCTGATGGGACCTGGTGGGGCCTGATGGGACCTGGTGGGGCCTGGTGGTGCCTGGTGGGTCCTGGTGGAGCCTGGTGGGGCCTGGTGGGGCCTGGTGGGGGCCTGGTGGGACCTGGTGGGACCTGGTGGGGCCTGATGGGACCTGGTGGGGCCTGATGGGACCTGGTGGGGCCTGGTGGGACCTGGTGGGGCCTGATGGGACCTGGTGGGGCCTGGTGGGACCTGGTGGTGCCTGGTGGGGCCTGATGGGACCTGGTGGGGCCTGGTGGTGCTGGAGTGGATTTTCAATGACCTTTCACTCCACGTTGACCTCCCAGGAGTTCTCTGGGTCTTCACAAAGCAGTTTGAAAGAGATGTTTTCAGGATGAGTAACATGGCAAGTTGGTGCTTTGTGAAATCGCCCACGACATCCTGGACGTGTCGCTCATATGACTCACAACCCGGTTCACTGTCCTCACAGTATTGGAACATTTATTAGATTTGTAAAGTTATTTATTTTCCACTTCCAGCACACAGGGTGTGTGTTTGGCCATGAACGGACTGCTCTCTGGAAACCTCTCATCAAATGCTTTGGTGGATTTCTAAAGATGATTTCTGATTGAAAACGCGTCCCCTTGAAGCGCCTCTGAATGAACGCTGGCTTTGTTCCTGACACAGAAGCCTCTTTCCTTTGGGGGGTTGCAGAGCATCGAGGCTGTGCGGCGGAAGATGGTGGTTTTAAGAAGTGTGATGGATGTAGAGAGGAAGTGGAGCGTAACCTCGCACTCACAATGCCACATAACTAACGGAGGTGTGAGGCACTGCAGTTCTGAACAGAGCTGAGGAATGTTCAATCTGTGAGGATGACCTTTAGCGGAGGATCGGAGTCATCGATGCGCTGGAGGCTTTGCAGAGAAATACGATGTCTCTGCTTTAGTGTCTGACTTATTCTCATGCCTGTGTGAGCTTTTTAGTAGTTTTCAGAGTATTCGTACACTTTGGTACTTCTACTTTTACTAAAGTACAAGATATGAGTACTTCTACTTTTACTAAAGTACAAGATCTGAGTACTTCTACCTTTACTCAAGATCTGAGTACTTCTACTTTTACTCAAGTGCAAGATCTGAGTACTTCTACTTTTACTAAAGTACAAGATCTGAGTACTTCTACCTTTACTCAAGATCTGAGTACTTCTACTTTTACTCAAGTGCAAGATCTGAGTACTTCTACTTTTACTCAAGTACAAGATCTGAGTTCTTCTACTTTTACTCAAGTACAAGATCTGAGTACTTCTACTTTTACTCAAGTACAAGACCTGAGTACTTCTACTTTTACTCAAGTACAAGATCTGAGTACTTGTACTTTTACTAAAGTCCAAGCTCTGAGTACTTATACTTTTACTCAAGTACAAGATCTGAGTACTTGTACTTTTACTCAAGATCTGAGTACTTATACTTATACTCAAGTACAATATCTGAGTACTTCTACTTTTACTCAAGATCTGAGTACTTCTACTTTTACTCAAGATCTGAGTACTTCTACTTTTACTCAAGTACAAGATCTGAGTACTTCTACTTTTACTCAAGATCTGAGTACTTCTACTTTTACTCAAGATCTGAGTACTTCTACTTTGACTCAACTAACATACTGTGTATTACATGTTCTAGGTCATTGAGTGACTGACACACAACACGTAGTACTTCTATATGTACCTGGCAGTCGGGACGTGATCGTGTACTTTCATGAACTGGTGTTATTCAGTATTTTAGCTGCAGCTTTTTGAATGAGTTGCGAATGGTTTTATTTTGGAGTCCAAACATAAATACTTGTTTTGTTCTTTTCTTGGAAACAAAGATGAAGCTGTTTCTGAGACTCAGTGAGAGTAAATCCTCAGCCAGGACTAAGAACCTCTGGACATCGATGCGACGGAGCGGCCTGTATTCAACGAGGTGGTACAGCTCAGAGAGAGGACGCAGTGTTCACATTACGCTCACCTGTAATCGAAGCTGCTCTTATTGAACAGATAATAAATAGTTTAAAATATATTATACATTTTGTCCCCGACAGAGATCTGATCGTGCTTTCGCTTTGTGATAACGGATATTTAAAACTGTTGACAAAGTCTGTCTTTAATGGACTTCAGAGATAATGATCAGCTCGAGTGCAACCTGACAGGAGAAAGGCTTCATGAGAATGTGCTTTTAGCTTCTTGACAGTAATCCAGCCAAATGATTTGAAATGGAAAAACAGGGAACATCTTCCTCGTTATTAAACTAATGCGTCTGTAATTGCGTCTCTAAAAAGCTTCATCGTCTCCTGCTGTGAAGACGAAGACGAGGAGGGAGGAAGAAATGAGATTTAACATGAACTGGTAAAAACCGTTCAGATTAACGATGACGATTCTTTTCAGAAGCCCGGAAACAAGTTCCTTAATAAGTTATTTTCTGGACGCATTTAAACAAATATATTCAGCTAATGTTATTCATTTGTATCATAAAACGGACAAGTCAAATCAAGCAATCTGATTGGGTCTTAGCCGTGATATACTGAGCGTATATCACGGCTAGAATTGTAAATTACTTTTCACAACAAGTCAGTATCCCTCCGCGTCGGGCTGAAAAGCAAACTGCCTGCGTCGGGCCGAACCACGCCCCTTAGCTGTGATATAATGAGCATATACCACGGCCTGTCGTGAGCTATTGCTTAATTATATGTTTGTGTTTAAGCTCTAATCAAACCTGCATCTTGATCAGACTTAAAATGTTGATATTATTCATATTTATCTCATATTTCAAATGTTTTCCCGGTGAATTTAAAGGTATTTATTACAACTTTGGTCTTTTTTGTTATTGCTCGTTTTTACGAAGTCAAATGTTTTGTATTTTTTCTGTTTTATATATTTCATTTTTTAATTGCTTTTCCAGTGTGTAAATGAATGGCTTTTTATATATTATAGCTCTGTATTTTTTAGTATTTTGTTGTATGTATAAAAATGTACAATGTACTCGTCCTTTTTTTTACTTTGACGTCTTCTATTTTCCTCCAATGTTTTATTTCTATCTGGCTAAATAACTCAAACAGCTTAAACATTTACAAAACTGTTTTCTGAAACTCTTTCTCAAATCTGAGACGAAGGAATATTCCAGCACTTGGAAAAGCAAGAGGATCGAAGTCACCTAACACATCCACCACTTTGCAGAATATAATAATGACTATAGTTCCCTGTTTGCAGGGTCATCTAAAATCTCAGAATGAGAAACAGCTTTGTTTCCAGGTAGACGGGAGTTTGACTTGGTGTCGTGGTGCCGACTTGAGAGTAAAGCCAACATGAAAAAGCTCTCCCCTTCTTGTTGTGTCGCACAGATTTAGTGGCGCTTCCTGCAGCGATGCTCTTCCTGTTTTGAGTCACTTCGCATCCCGCTGGTGAGCTGACAGTTAGATTGCAGACACGTGATGAGTGGGCACATTGTGAGAAACTTTCCCCTCCTGAGCTCCGTGTGTCGGAGCGCACATTTAGCCGCTCCCCGCTGAATCCAACACTTCCTGAGAAAGACATACAGCTGATGCTGGTCTCCAGCTTTAAGGCAGTCTGTCAGGGCCTGATCCGAGCCAAAGAACAAATTAAAAGCTATTCCCAGACATGTATTCATGCCTGTGCAGATGGGTTCTAATGATCAGTAACAGAAGTAGGGATCGCATGATGCCCGCTCAGAATAGCATCGATCAGACCTGCCAGCTTCTGCCTCTCAGTGAAGAAAACATAATGTTTGTCTCTTCATTTACCAATAACTTCATGCAAATCAGAGCTAAAGCGTTCCTTCATCTTCTATACTGAGAGAAATCCGAAGAATAATCCATTTCTGTTCTCTCATGTCGACTTTAGCATTTAAAACACATATATGTATATGTAACCCAAATGTCCCGTAGCCTCTCTGAACACCATGGGACTCTGCGTTGTGTTTGTTATTGGTGATGGGATGTTATGCAGAGGGGCGGAAAACAGGACGCAGCAGATCGGATTGCGGTGGAGACGCTGAGTAGCGATTTATTCTTCACAATGGCAGCTCTTCTGACACACCTTTTGCGGAGTAAATACAAGCATTAGCCCATTAGCTACATGCTAACCAATACAATAACCAAATGAACAGACAAAACATAAACATCTCACTCCCAAACATACACAAACGGGTAAATAAACATTTAAACTAACCCATTAATTAAATAAATGGAATGTTTGGACGTTTTTAACATAATAATGTGTACAATTATTTGCCGCCATTAACACTGCTCACCTTTTGCGGAGTGAATACAAGCATTAGCGCCAAGATGGCGGCCGCACTCAGAACAACAAGAGAAATACGGTGTCCCACAATGCACAAAAAACAACAATTTTCTGCGCAACAGCAACACCTAGTGGCCTGTCAAGGCTGTTACCTTACATCTATATATGAGGCTAATGCTACGTTTTGTTCTACGACATGAAATACATCAGTTAGAGGCCGGTAGCGGAGGGGAAGAAACTGTTCAGGTGGCGAGAGGTTCTGGACCTGATGGAGCGACTTCCTGAAGTCCATAACCATTTCCACTGTCTTGAGGGCGTTGAGCTCCAAGTGGTTTAGTCCCGTGCACTTAAAGCTACATCATCTGATCTGATGCACAGTCATTTACAGGTAAGTATTGGAGCCATGACACTTTCACGTGCTTTAGTGTGGCCTGCTGTAAATGAACTGTGTTTGTTTAAAGTGGAGAGTCTTCTGTTATTGGATTCAGCCGCTCAGTCCCCCCAGACCCATCAGTTTACCTCATGAATAATTAAGGACGTTTATCAGGTGGAAGCTTAGAGTGGATATCCGGGTTTATTAGGGGCTTAGCAAACGTCAATATGACCCCAAATATGATTGAGCAAGCTCAAAGGGGAAACATATCTTTACCACCGCTAAGCTAAAGGTGGCTAATGTTGGGCTATAAAGGAACTACAGCACGGTCACATGACTTCACGTCACCACCGCTAAGCTAAAGGTGGCTAATGTTGGGCTATAAAGGAACTACAGCACGGTCACATGACTTCACATCACCACCGCTAAGCTAAAGGTGGCTAATGTTGGGCTATAAAGGAACTACAACACGGTCACATGACTTCACGTCACCACCGCTAAGCTAAAGGAGGCTAATGTTGGGCTATAAAGGAACTACAGCACGGTCACATGACTTCACGTCACCACCGCTAAGCTAAAGGTGGCTAATGTTGGGCTATAAAGGAACTACAGCACGGTCACATGACTTCACATCACCACCGCTAAGCTAAAGGTGGCTAATGTTGGGCTATAAAGGAACTACAGCACGGTCACATGACTTCACGTCACCACCGCTAAGCTAAAGGTGGCTAATGTTGGGCTATAAAGGAACTACAACACGGTCACATGACTTCACGTCACCACCGCTAAGCTAAAGGAGGCTAATGTTGGGCTATAAAGGAACTACAGCACGGTCACATGACTTCACGTCACCACCGCTAAGCTAAAGGTGGCTAATGTTGGGCTATAAAGGAACTACAGCACGGTCACATGACTTCACGTCACCACCGCTAAGCTAAAGGTGGCTAATGTTGGGCTATAAAGGAACTACAGCACGGTCACAAGACTTCACGTCACCACCGCTAAGCTAACGGAGGCTAATGCTGGGCTATAAAGGAACTACAGCACGGTCACATGACTTCACGTCACCACCGGTAAGCTAAAGGAGGCTAATGCTTTTTTCCATTTAAAGACCCTCCCTCTCATCAGACCCTCCCTCTCATCGACCTTCATAACATCCTGACTGGATTACTGCAACAGCATACTTTTTGGATCACCTGCATTCACACTAAAAAAAACTTCAATATGTCCAAAACTCAGCTGCCCGCTTGTTCACCTCCACCAGACGCTCCGACCACATCACCCCTATCCTCCATGACCTCCACCCGACGCTCCGACCACATCACCCCTATGCTCCATGACCTCCACCCGACGCTCCGACCACATCACCCCTATGCTCCATGACCTCCACCCGACTCTCCGACCACATCACCCCTATGCTCCATGACCTCCACCCGACGCTCCGACCACATCACCCCTATCCTCCATGACCTCCACTGGCTCCCCTCACCCCTATCCTCCATGACCTCCACTGGCTCCCCTCACCCCTATGCTCCATGACCTCCACCCGACGCTCCGACCACATCACCCCTATGCTCCATGACCTCCACTGGCTCCCCATCAAACACCGCATTGACTTTAAAATATTACTTTTCACTTTCAAAGTCCTCAACAACCTTGCCCCCCCCCCCCTACCTCTGTGACCTCTTCCAAAGTGGGCTTTGAAAGTGAAAAGTAATATTTTAAAGTCAATGCGGTGTTTGATGGGGAGCCAGTGGAGGTCATGGAGGATAGGGGTGAGGGGATGCCAGGAGTCTAGAACCAGGAGTCTAGTACTAGGGGAGAAGGGGGATGTCCGGTGCCTTGCTCAAGGGCACCACGGGAGGTGAACTGGGACTTCTCCAAGTAGCAGTCCACACTCCATATTTTAGGTCTGGGCGGGGACTTGAACCGGCGACCCTACAGCTCCCAGTTCAAGCCCCTACTGACTGAGCCACTGCCACTACAGCTGTGTCCATGATCTTATAAATAAAATAACCCACTCATGGATTCCCTTCACCGTCAGAAATATACAGCATAAGATCACAATAATGGCCCGAACGTCATCAAAAGGTCTGTCTGTGGGAAGTCTAATCATGTGTTCACTCTTTAGCCTTTGGCCTCTATCAGTTTACATACACACTGTCTGTGAGGTGTTATAATAGTTATTACAGAATCAATGGATATGATAGAAAGAAAAAGACATAATCAGTGCTCAGGTCTGACCCGGGTCGACGCACTTTATCACCCGCTGCGGTTTGTTCTGGGAAATTCACAACAGTAAAACGATCAAGTGTGCAGCCCAGTAAACCCTGAGGGACCGATGTGTTGCTCAGCTCCGGCTTTCTTTTACAAACCTCACACACATCCAGGAAACGGGAAGAAGGGCATAACGATGTAATGAGGTTTCAGGCATGGTGCATAAGTACTTGTATGTTGCATGGTGGCTGGAGCCAGACGCTGTAGACATGTGACAAATACATCCTCTGAATCCTTTGAACCTGATGGTAGCATTTCCAGTGTTGGGAAGCGTTCAAGTTGGACGCGAAACAAAATATCTGTTGTATTACTCAGGTACGCTGGCCGACAGGCGCAAACTACGCCAAACCTCTCCATCGGGAGAAACTGCAGCTTCAGAAAACATGCAGATATAAAAACCCAAAGGTTCCACATGAAGAAACATCTCCAGCAGCTTGACAACACGTGCAGCGTTTAGAGGACATCCAGCAGCTTGAGGAGACATGCTGGGAGACCAGGGGACACTAAAGAGTGACGCACACAGCTGGGAGACCAGGGGACAGTAAAAAGTGACGCACACAGCTGGGAGACCAGGGGACACTAAAGAGTGACGCACACAGCTGGGAGACCAGGGGACACTAAAGAGTGACGCACACAGCTGGGAGACCAGCGGACACTAAAGAGTGACGCACACAGCTGGAGACCAGGGGACACTAAAGAGTGACGCACACAACTGGAGACCAGGGGACACTAAAGAGTGACGCACACAACTGGGAGACCAGGGGACACTAAAGAGTGACGCACACAGCTGGGAGACCAGCGGACACTAAAAAGTGACGCACACAACTGGGAGACCAGGGGACACTAAAGAGTGACGCACACAGCTGGAGACCAGGGGACACTAAAGAGTGACGCACACAACTGGGAGACCAGGGGACACTAAGGAGCGACGCACACAGCTGGGAGACCAGGGGACACTAAAGAGTGACGCACACAGCTGGGAGACCTGGGGACACTAACGAGTGACGCACACAGCTGGGAGACCAGGGGACACTAAAGAGTGACGCACACAGCTGGGAGACCAGGGGACACTAACGAGTGACGCACACAACTGGGAGACCAGGGGACACTAAGGAGTGACGCACACAGCTGGGAGACCAGGGGACACTAAGGAGTGACGCACACAGCTGGGAGACCAGGGGACACTAAATAGTGACGCACACAACTGGAAGACCAGGGGACACTAAAGAGTGACACACAGCTGGGAGACTAGGGGACACTAAAGAGTGACACACACAGCTGGGAGACCAGGGGACACTAAGGAGTGACGCACACAGCTGGGAGACTAGGGGACACTAAAGAGTGACGCACACAGCTAGGAGACTAGGGGACACTAAAAAGTGACGCACACAGCTGGGAGACCTGGGGACACTAACGAGTGACGCACACAGCTGGGAGACCAGGGGACACTAAAGAGTGACGCACACAGCTGGGAGACCAGGGGACACTAACGAGTGACGCACACAACTGGGAGACCAGGGGACACTAAGGAGTGACGCACACAGCTGGGAGACCAGGGGACACTAAGGAGTGACGCACACAGCTGGGAGACCAGGGGACACTAAATAGTGACGCACACAACTGGAAGACCAGGGGACACTAAAGAGTGACACACAGCTGGGAGACTAGGGGACACTAAAGAGTGACACACACAGCTGGGAGACCAGGGGACACTAAGGAGTGACGCACACAGCTGGGAGACTAGGGGACACTAAAGAGTGACGCACACAGCTAGGAGACTAGGGGACACTAAAAAGTGACGCACACAGCTGGGAGACCAGGGGACAGTAAGGAGTGACGCAAACAGCTGGGAGACCAGGGGACACTAAAGAGTGACGCACACAGCTGGGAGACCAGGGGACACTAAAAAGTGACGCACACAGCTGGGAGACCAGGGGACACTAAAGAGTGACGCACACAGCTGGGAGACCAGGGGACACTAAAGAGTGACGCACACAGCTGGAAGACTAGGGGACACTAAAGAGTGACGCACACAGCTGGGAGACCAGGGGACACTAAAGAGTGACGCACACAACTGGGAGACCAGGGGACACTAAAGAGTTACGCACACAGCTGGGAGACCAGGGGACACTAAAGAGTGACGCACACAGCTGGGAGACCAGGGGACACTAAAGAGTGACCCACACAGCTGGGAGACCAGGGGACACTAAAGAGTGACGCACACAGCTGGGAGACCAGGGGACACTAAAGAGTGACGCACACAGCTGGAGACCAGGGGACACTAAAGAGCGATGCACAGCTGGGAGACCAGGGGACACTAAAGAGTGAGGCACACAGCTGGAGACCAGGGGACACTAAAGAGTGACGCACACAGCTGGGAGACCAGGGGACACTAAAGAGTGACGCACACAGCTGGGAGACCAGGGGACACTAAATAGTGACGCACACAACTGGGAGACCAGGGGACACTAAAGAGTGACGCACACAGCTGGGAGACCAGGGGACACTAAAGAGTGACGCACACAGCTGGGAGACCAGGGGACACTAAAGAGTGACGCACACAGCTGGGAGACCAGGGGACACTAAGGAGTGACGCACACAGCTGGGAGACCAGGGGACACTAAAGAGTGACGCAAACAGCTGGGAGACCAGGTGACACTAAAGAGTGACGCACACAGATGGGAGACCAGGGGACACTAAAGAGTGACGCACACAGATGGGAGACCAGGGGACACTAAAGAGTGACGCACACAGCTGGAAGACCAGGGGACACTAAAGAGTGACGCACACAGCTGGAAGACCAGGGGACACTAAAGAGTGACGCACACAGCTGGGAGACCAGGGGACACTAAGGAGTGACGCACACAGCTGGGAGACCAGGGGACACTAAAGAGTGACGCACACAGCTGGGAGACCAGGGGACACTAAGGAGTGTCGCACACAGCTGGGAGACCAGGGGACAGTAAAAAGTGACGCACACAGCTGGGAGACCAGGGGACACTAAAGAGTGACGCACACAGCTGGGAGACCAGCGGACACTAAAAAGTGACGCACACAGCTGGAAGACCAGGGGACACTAAAGAGTGACGCACACAACTGGGAGACCAGGGGACACTAAGGAGCGACGCACACAGCTGGGAGACCAGGGGACACTAAAGAGTGACGCACACAGCTGGGAGACCTGGGGACAGTAAGGAGTGACGCAAACAGCTGGGAGACCAGGGGACACTAAAGAGTGACGCACACAGCTGGGAGACCTGGGGACACTAAGGAGTGACGCACA
This sequence comes from Pseudochaenichthys georgianus, assembly GCF_902827115.2. Taxonomy (NCBI): domain Eukaryota; kingdom Metazoa; phylum Chordata; class Actinopteri; order Perciformes; family Channichthyidae; genus Pseudochaenichthys; species Pseudochaenichthys georgianus. Next base: position 13,408 of record NW_027263344.1, read on the forward strand.
CAGCTGGGAGACTAGGGGACACTAAAAAGTGACGCACACAGCTGGGAGACCAGGGGACAGTAAGGAGTGACGCAAACAGCTGGGAGACCAGGGGACACTAAAGAGTGACGCACACAGCTGGGAGACCAGGGGACACTAAAAAGTGACGCACACAGCTGGGAGACCAGGGGACACTAAAGAGTGACGCACACAGCTGGGAGACCAGGGGACACTAAAGAGTGACGCACACAGCTGGGAGACCAGGGGACACTAAAGAGTGACGCACACAGCTGGGAGACCAGGGGACACTAAAGAGTGACGCACACAGCCGGGAGACTAGGGGACACTAAAAAGTGACGCACACAGCTGGGAGACCAGGGGACAGTAAGGAGTGACGCACACAGCTGGGAGACCAGGGGACACTAAAAAGTGACGCACACAGCTGGGAGACCAGGGGACAGTAAGGAGTGACGCACACAGCTGGGAGACCAGGGGACACTAAAAAGTGACGCACACAGCTGGGAGACCAGGGGACACTAAAGAGAGACGCACACATCTGGGAGACTAGGGGACACTAAAGAGTGACGCACACAGCTAGGAGACCAGGGGACACTAAGGAGTGACGCAAACAGCTGGGAGACCAGGGGACACTAAAGAGTGACGCACACAGCTGGGAGACCAGGGGACACTAAAGAGTGACGCACACAGCCGGGAGACTAGGGGACACTAAAAAGTGACGTACACAGCTGGGAGACCAGGGGACAGTAAGGAGTGACGCAAACAGCTGGGAGACCAGGGGACACTAAAAAGTGACGCACACAGCTGGGAGACCAGGGGACACTAAAGAGTGACGCACACAGCTGGGAGACCAGGGGACACTAAAGAGTGACGCACACAGCTGGGAGACCAGGGGACACTAAAGAGTGACGCACACAGCTGGGAGACCAGGGGACACTAAAGAGTGACGCACACAGCCGGGAGACTAGGGGACACTAAAAAGTGACGCACACAGCTGGGAGACCAGGGGACACTAAAGAGTGACGCACACAGCTGGGAGACCAGGGGACACTAAAGAGTGACGCACACAGCTGGGAGACCAGGGGACACTAAAGAGTGACGCACACAGCTGGGAGACCAGGGACACTAAAGAGTGACGCACACAGCTGGGAGACCAGGGGACACTAAAGAGTGACGCACACAGCTGGGAGACCAGGGGACACTAAAGAGTGACGCACACAGCTGGGAGACCAGGGGACACTAAAGAGAGACGCACACAGCTGGAGACCAGGGGACAGGAAGTAGTGAAATGCTGACTCATTTCTCGGTCGTCAGGAAGCCATATTATGCATAAAGTTTTGAAACTCGAAAGGTGTAATCTGATCACAGACACATCTTTGTATCCGTGGAGCAATTTCAAATATGTCGTAGGTCTCTGGAAGGATGTTAAAGGGTTAATTGCAACAGAACCAAAAGCAAAGCAGATATTCCATCCAGTCTTCCCCGCACTAATGTGTCTCATCGTTCACACCGTCTCTCGGGACGAGATGTGTCCCTGCTGTCAGAGTCCTTCTGCCCGTCGTGTCCCGTCAGGAATGAGTGTCGGTGAGAAAGTGCTTCATCGTGATTCATTGCAGCTGACGTGGCCCGTCTGGACCTCGACGTCTCCAACAGGCCAACTTTCCAAAGGTGGTTCACCCCCGGTCCCCTCGCAACGCGGCGCCTGGAGAGGCCGACCGGATTCCTGCAGGTGCAACAACGTGAGACGCCTCTTTAAGCCACACGGAGACTGAAGCCGTTCTGAAGGAAAAGCTGTTGGTGTGTTTCCCCACTCCACCGGCAGCTACCCCACTCCACCGGCAGCTACCCCACTCCACCGGCAGCTACCCCACTCCACCGGCAGCTACCCCACTCCACCGGCAGCTACCCCACTCCACCGGCACCTACCCCACTCCACCGGCAGCTACCCCACTCCACCGGCAGCTACCCCACTCCACCGGCAGCTACCCCACTCCACCGGCAGCTACCCCACTCCACCGGCAGCTACCCCACTCCACCGGCAGCTACCCCACTCCACCGGCACCTACCCCACTCCACCGGCAGCTACCCCCCTCCACCGGCAGCTACCCCACTCCACCGGCAGCTACCCCACTCCACCGGCAGCTACCCCACTCCACCGGCAGCTACCCCACTCCACCGGCAGCTACCCCACTCCACCGGCAGCTACCCCACTCCACCGGCAGCTACCCCACTCCACCGGCAGCCATCAGAATCAGAGTCCCTGTATTAGTGCCACAGAGGGGAAATGTGCAGCGTACAGCAGGAAAGAGCCACAGACAGCTCGTGTTGCATATCTTACATGCATTAAAAAAAAGTATTATTTCAAAAATACAGATCCAAAAACAACTCAAATCAAATCCTGTAGCAGTTCTTAGGATTTAGCAGCCCGGCCAGGCCCGGTTCCAGAACAAAATGACTCGGGGTGCATCTGAGATTAGAGAGGGTGCAGTGGTAAAGTGCTATTTTTATAAGTGGGAAGTGGACCTAACACCCTCTATGGGGGTCCTCACCTCCTCTGGGGGGGTCCGGGGGCATGCTCCCCCGGGAAGATTTTTTTTTTTTAAATATTGAAGTTGAAAGCATCAATCTGGTTACTTTGAGAGCAGCATGAAGAGATCTATGGATCTATGTGCTCTTTGCTTGATCATGGCTTCCCAGTCCCTTTTCACGCAGCCTATAAGAGCATGGCGCCAGTTGTGGTGAAGGCATCTGACTTACTTGAACCGAAATGTCTGCATGCAGAAGATGGCATCTTTTCTACATGAATATTCAGCCAACCTCTGTTTTGAAACCATGAGCTGGACAATGAGTAGCCTACAGGCGAGTTGGGCACTTTTTTAAATATACCTGGGCAGGCTCTGTTCTGCAGAGGTCCTCTGGCACTTGCGGGCCGCTGAGCGGTGGCGGTGTTTGGGGCAACGAAGACGGCTGCGGCTGCACGCCTCTGTGGGCGAGGCGGGCAAAGCCGGCGAGGCGGGCAAAGCCGGCGAGGCGGGCGTTAGTGTTCACGCCAGTGGCCGCGGGTAGCGTAATGTCTCCATGATCTGAACTGTTATACCTGCAGCAGATGCAGTGTGTGCTGGCGATAAGGGCTGGTTGTTTGAACCGTGTTCTGATCCATCACTGACTGCCGTGTCAGCACCTTGCAGGGGACGAACGCGCAGCGGCACAGGGCACACGCACCTGACATAATAACGTTACTTACCGTTTAAATTGGTCAAATAAATGCAGCAATGTTATTTAACCACAATTCCAATTTATTTTATTTCAACTAAATTCTTATTATTATTATATATGTAATATTTTTCACTTTTTTTCTCTTTCACTTTTCATTTTTCAAATGAGGGTGCAAAACGACTCAACTTATGCACCCCCGTAGAACCGGGCCTGAGCCCGGTATATATTACAGTTATTAAAGATGGCATAGGCCTATGTATATAAAGTATTGTACATATTGAATAGTTTGACGGTATTTAACAGCAGCAAGTTACACAATTTACAAAATACAAGATACATACCTCGTAACAGTAACAAGGGTTTAGCAGCCAGGTATAAATTACAGTTATTAACGGCATATATATATGTGTGTGTGTGTGTGTGTGTGTGTGTGTGTGTGTGTGTGTGTGTGTGTGTGTGTGTGTGTGTGTGTGTGTGTGTGTGTGTGTGTGTGTGTGTGTGTGTGTGTGTGTGTGTGTGTGTGTGTGTGTGTGTGTGAGGACCTGGAAGGACTCGAGCACACTGAAATGCCCATTAGCTGGTCGTTCAGTCGTCGGCATGTTGAGACGGGACGCATGTGTGCAGACTTTGCGGGAGTCAGAGACGGACTCTTCTACACAGACTGGGTTCCTTGTAGTCTTTCCTTTCCAACCTTAAACGTTGTTGTACTTTTGTACCAAATATGTCCTCCATGTCCACAGAACATTTGTCCAAAAGCCAGCGCTGCTGAAAGAGCGGTCTGTATTTGAAGTGTGTGCACAGACTGGATTCCTGCAGGTACAGCAACGTGTGATGCATTCTTTGAGCACGCATGAACATTAAAACATTCCCACAGCCGCTGAAAATGAAACGATGTTTTCTGTGAGTTCCACTCGTGAGACAAAAGCTGTGTTTGTGTTTCCACTCCGCAGGCTTTGTCCCGCGCTCTTCTGTAGGGGTCCTTGACATTTCGTGGGCAACAATAGCTACCTGAAGTTGACGGAGTGAAGTACCGATGACAATTGAACGCGGGAGTTTTTCCAACGCCTCTCCTGCTGCTGAGTGTTCGGTTCAAACAGCCTCTTCACTTTGCATCGCTTCACACCGACGAGGTCACGCCGCTGGGCACTCAGCGGGTAATCGAGGGACAACATTAGACTGTTGAGTCTTTTTCCAATAAACGTGGAGAGCTATAAACCTGGTCTCCAGCACCCGCTAGTCAGTCGATGGATGTGTTTAAACTTTACCTTTTATAGGTGGAGGTGCATTAGGGATGTCAGGATGCCAGGAATGAAGTAGAAGATACCAATCGTGAAGTTTCTCGTTTCTCAATACCACGTTTAAAAATATATAAATCCAATACTTCAACATCCATGCCAGTGTTTCCATTCGCATGTGTCTGCTTTGAAACGGGTCATCACCTGTAAAGAACTGGGGTATTACAATGTCTAACCAAGTGAAGCAAGACAACATCTGATCTGATCTGATCATCTTAACCAAGGACAAAACAAAGGATTTATTTTCTCTGCCGTCTCAGGTCTGTCGGGGCGAGCAGAGAAACTCTTCTGTTGTTCTCTACATGTGATCCTGTCCATTCTGCAGCACTGCAGCGCCACCTGGTCCAAAGGTCTGTCAGCAGCTTTCAAATCGAAACGGCTCCACCTGTTAAACATCTGCTCAAAGGTCGTTGGTCCTCCTGTGAGAGACTCTATGACTCATCAACCCAGTGGCTGTCCAATCACGTCATCTCGACCCACACCATGCTCTGAGCAGAGAGCATGAGCTGCTACCGTCTGATCGGAGACACAGGGTCCCACAGGTCAGCCTGAAGCATCCTTTGAGCACCAGTCAGCCCTCTCAGTGAGCACAGAGCTGACCCCGGATCAGACGCTGAAGGCTTTTCTCTCACTGACTGTGCCGTGATGTTAAATGTGATGTTAAATGTGTGTTGTTTGTGTTTCATGCATTGTGTCTGGATGCTCGTCTGTTGATGTTGGACATGGAGCTGCTGTGAGGTGATAGAGATTTTGTGGGACAACTGGTCCGCTTTCCAAATCTCCGCGCGTCCCTAACAAGCTGGTTATCATACAGGAAGGAATCCAGAACATACAAGTATCCCTTAAAACAATAATCTATTTTAATGGTAATATAACAATGCAATACAATCAGTACATTACCAAACAAAGCCATATCATATGCGTAATGCCAGGAGTATGCCTCCTCCTGGCTCTCTTCTCGCGCCACCCGGACCGTCGTGGCAGCCCGTGAACAAGGGCCAGGAGTATGCCTCCTCCTGGCCCTTGTTCACGGGCTGCCACGACGGTCCGGGTGGCGCGAGAAGAGAGACCAGTTGTCCCACAAAATCTCTATCAGAGGCAAGTCACATTTCAGACTTGACTAAAGTGATATCGTACCGTATCGTATCATGCTATGATTTACTTTTACCAGACATTCATTCATTCTGACTGATTACATCACAGCTCAGCGGCTGCCGATGTTAACATGGAGTTGTCGCTCACGATAAAGCCTTATCACGATATAAAGGTACTGCGTCCCAAAGTCATTTCATATCAGGCCGACTCAAACCCTGACGCCGTTAGTCTTTTACCAACATGTCATTTAATAAAAGCTCACCTCTTGTTTATATTCCCAGACCTGCCTCGCCTGTCTGCACGTCTTGCCAAACCCCGACAGAAATGAGCGTTCTTTATCGAAACATGGTAAGGATCTCCTTTCTTCTGATTAGGTCGACTCCTCCAAAGCTGTCCTGACCCTGAGTCGCACTGAAGGGACTATATAACGCATTTATGGCGCGTTTCCACTGCAGCGAGAAGCCCCGTCTAAGCGTCCTTAAGCGTCCAGGACAGTTTTTGGTGGCCTTTCCATGTAGCGTAGCGCCGGCTAGCGGGTACTTTTTCCGGCCCCATAACATCGTGGTTCTATCAGGCCAGGGCTGAGCTAGTGACGTGAACACTCTCGACTGCTGATTGGTCAGAGAGAATCGTCACGAGATCGCGCGCCAGATCATCCCTAGCGTCGCATATATATCTAGAAGCAAGCTTGCAGCATTTTTGTAAACGGAGGAGCTACAAAAATGGCAACGTCAAAGAAAAGCACGCCGTGGTCGACCGAGGAGGTGACGACGTTCCTACATCTCATTGGGGTCAAATCCAGCGGGAGCTCGGGGGACAACGCGAAATGTGAAGCCGATCGCCCCGCCTACACTGCGTTGCTATAGTAACTACCCCAGGTCCTAAACTGTAATGGGAATGCGCCACGGCCTCGGACGGCCAGCGAGGCAGAGCGAGGCCTGAGCGAGGCCTGAGCGAGGCCTGAGCGAGGCCTGAGCGAGGCCTGAGCGAGGCCTGAGCGAGGCCTGAGCAAGGACGCTTAGGGACGCTTAAACGGGGCGACCCCGCTGCAGTGGAAACGTGCCATTAGTCTGGAAAACACAAAGAAGAGCCGTGGCTGCGAGGAGGAACGTCCGCCACACCTTTTCTAAGTGGTTCCGTGTGGGTCGATGCGCTGAGATTTGCATACGCCATTGCACTTGTAATTGCAGGCTGACTGCGTGGCTCGAACAGAGATAGTGTGAGTGAGCAGCAGGGCAATGGCTCCTCTCCTCATTAGCCTCATCCAGTTATCTCATCACCGTCTCCTAACCTCCCTGAAGGAGGAAATGATCATCTGTTTTTAATAGATGGATAATGGGAGGGGAAGCCTTTGACCCCCGCTCGGAGGAGAGTCAGGTTATCTGAGTCCCGTGAACACCGGCTTCTGTGAGGCTGCTTCCCTCCTGATCTCCTTCCTTATCAATATTCCTCTCACATCGCCCACTACTGAGCATCCATTAGCCAGATGGAGCGGCTCCGTCAGAAGGTCACAGCGATGATGAGCGAGCCAACATACAAGCAGGGATGGTACAAGTACACACTCCTTTACTCAAGTAGAAGTACACACTCCTTTACTCAAGTAGAAGTACACACTCCTTTACTCAAGTAGAAGTACACACTCCTTTACTCAAGTAGAAGTACACATCCTTCACTCAAGTAGAAGTACACACATCCTTTCCTCAAGTAGAAGTACAGATGCTTGTGTTTAGAAATACTCTGGTGAAAGTAGAAGTACTGACTAAACTTCTTTACTCAAGTCAAAGTAAAGAGGCTTTGAAGTGTGCTTCAGTAGAAAGTACCCATAGCTAGCAGCTGCTTTAAAGAGTACCTGACCTCCCTTTATATCAATAGAACAATAAAGTCATTGTTAGCTAATGAATGTTTCCATGGTGACCAACGGCAACATGACAACGTTTCCATTGGTCCCTCTTCTTTAGAGAAGACCAGGAAGTGATGGATACACGGATCGTGTTCCAACCAATAGGCACGCAGTGACTCTAAAGAATAATGACCACGCACCAACACACATTCAGACTAAAGGAACCAGCTGTTTGGGAAATGAGAGAAGTAGAAAGTACAGGTATTTGAGTTCAACATGTAAAAAGTAGAAAGTACAGGTATTTGAGTTCAACATGTAAAAAGTAGAAAGTACAGGTATTTGAGTTCAACATGTGAGAAGTAGAAAGTACAGGTATTTGTGTTCAACATGTAAGAAGTAGAAAGTACAGGTATTTGAGTTCAACATGTGAGAAGTAGAAAGTACAGGTATTTGGGTTCAAAATGTAAGAAGTAGAAAGTACAGATATTTGTGTTCAACATGTAAGAAGTAGAAAGTACAGGTATTTGAATTCAACATGTAAGAAGTAGAAAGTACAGGTATTTGGGTTCAACATGTAAGAAGTAGAAAGTACAGGTATTTGAGTTCAACATGTAAGAAGTAGAAAGTACAGGTATTTGTGTTCAACATGTGAGAAGTAGAAAGTACAAGTATTTGAGTTCAACATGTAAGAAGTAGAAAGTACAGGTATTTGGGTTCAACATGTAAGAAGTAGAAAGTACAGGTATTTGTGTTCAACATGTAAGAAGTAGAAAGTACAGGTATTTGAGTTCAACATGTAAGAAGTAGAAAGTACAGGTATTTGAGTTCAACATGTGAGAAGTAGAAAGTACAGGTATTTGAGTTCAACATGTAAGAAGTAGAAAGTACAGGTATTTGAGTTCAACATGTAAGAAGTAGAAAGTACAGGTATTTGTGTTCAACATGTGAGAAGTAGAAAGTACAAGTATTTGAGTTCAACATGTAAGAAGTAGAAAGTACAGGTATTTGGGTTCAACATGTAAGAAGTAGAAAGTACAGGTATTTGAGTTCAACATGAGAGAAGTAGAAAGTACAGGTATTTGAGTTCAACATGAGAGAAGTAGAAAGTACAGGTATTTGAGTTCAACATGTAAGAAGTAGAAAGTACAGGTATTTGGGTTCAACATGAGAGAAGTAGAAAGTACAGGTATTTGAGTTCAACATGTGAGAAGTAGAAAGTACAGGTATTTGAGTTCAACATGTAAGAAGTAGAAAGTACAGGTATTTGAGTTCAACATGTAAGAAGTAGAAAGTACAGGTATTTGAGTTCAACATGTAGAAGTAGAAAGTACAGGTATTTGAGTTCAACATGTAGAAGTAGAAAGTACAGGTATTTGGTTCAACATGTAAGAAGTAGAAAGTACAGGTATTTGGTTCAACATGTAAGAAGTAGAAAGTACAGGTATTTGAGTTCAACATGTAAGAAGTAGAAAGTACAGGTATTTGTTCAACATGTAAGAAGTAGAAAGTACAGGTATTTGAGTTCAACATGTAAGAAGTAGAAAGTACAGGTATTTGTGTTCAACAGAAGTAGAAAGTACAGGTATTTGAGTTCAACATGTAAGAAGTAGAAAGTACAGGTATTTGGGTTCAACATGTAAGAAGTAGAAAGTACAGGTATTTGTGTTCAACATGTAAGAAGTAGAAAGTACAGGTATTTGAGTTCAACATGTAAGAAGTAGAAAGTACAGGTATTTGAGTTCAACATGTAAGAAGTAGAAAGTACAGGTATTTGAGTTCAACATGTAGAAGTAGAAAGTACAGGTATTTGTGTTCAACATGTGAGAAGTAGAAAGTACAAGTATTTGAGTTCAACATGTAAGAAGTAGAAAGTACAAGGTAGTTGTGTTTAACATGTAAGAAGTAGAAAGTACAGGTATTTGAATTACAACATGTAAGAAGTAGAAAGTACAGGTATTTGAGTTCAACATGTAAGAAGTAGAAAGTACAGGTATGTGAGTTCAACATGTAAGAAGTAGATAAGTACAGGTATTTGTGTTCAACATGTGAGAAGTAGAAAGTACAGGTATTTGAGTTCAACATGTAAGAAGTAGAAAAGTACAGGTATTTGAATTGCAACATGTGAGAAGTAGAAAGTACAGGTATTGAGTTCAACATGAAGAAGTAGAAAGTACAGGTATTTGAATTCAACATGTAAGAAGTAGAAAGTACAGGTATTTGTGTTCAACATGTGAGAAGTAGAAAGTACAGGTATTTGGTGTTCAACATGTAAGAAGTAGAAAGTACAGGTATTTGAGTTCAACATGTAAGAAGTAGAAAGTACAGGTATTTGAGTTCAACATGTAAGAAGTAGAAAGTACAGGTATTTGATTCAACATGTAAGAAGTAGAAAGTACAGGTAGTTGTTCAACATGTAAGAAGTAGAAAGTACAGGTATTTGAGTTCAACATGTAAGAAGTAGAAAGTACAGGTATTTGTGTTCAACATGTGAGAAGTAGAAAGTACAGGTATTTGTGTTCAACATGTAAGAAGTAGAAAGTACAGGTATTTGAGTTCAACATGTAGTAGAAAGAAAGTACAGGTATTTGAGTTCAACATGTAAGAAGTAGAAAGTACAGGTATTTGTGTTCAACAAGAAGTAGAAAGTACAGGTATTTGAGTTCAACATGTAAGAAGTAGAAAGTACAGGTATTTGAGTTCAACATGAGAGAAGTAGAAAGTACAGGTATTTGAGTTCAACATGTAAGAAGTAGAAAGTACAGGTATTTGAGTTCAACATGTAGAAGTAGAAAAGTACAGGTATTTGTGTTCAACATGTAAGAAGTAGAAAGTACAGGTATTTGGTTCAACATGTAAGAAGTAGAAAGTACAGGTATTTGAGTTCAACATGTAAGAAGTAGAAAGTACAGGTATTTGAGTTCAACATGTAAGAAGTAGAAAGTACAGGTATTTGAGTTCAACATGTAAGAAGTAGAAAGTACAGGTATTTGAGTTCAACATGTGAGAAGTAGAAAGTACAGGTATTTGAGTTCAACGTGTAAGAAGTAGAAAGTACAGGTATTTGAGTTCAACATGTAAGAAGTAGAAAGTACATGTATTTGAGTTCAACATGTAAGAAGTAGAAAGTACAGGTATTTGAGTTCAACATGTAAGAAGTAGAAAGTACAGGTATTTGAGTTCAACATGTAAGAAGTAGAAAGTACAGGTATTTGAGTTCAACATGTGAGAAGTAGAAAGTACAGGTATTTGTGTTCAACATGTAAGGAAGTAGAAAGTACAGGTATTTGAGTTCAACATGTAAGAAGTAGAAAGTACAGGTATTTGAGTTCAACATGTAAGAAGTAGAAAGTACATGTATTTGAGTTCAACATGTGAGAAGTAGAAAGTACAGGTATTTGTGTTCAACATGTAAGAAGTAGAAAGTACAGGTATTTGTGTCAACATGTAAGAAGTAGAAAGTACAGGTATTTGAGTTCAACATGTAAGAAGTAGAAAAGTACAGGTATTTGTGTTCAACATGTGAGAAGTAGAAAGTACAGGTATTTGAGTTCAACATGTAAGAAGTAGAAGTACAGGTATTTGAGGTTCAACATGTAAGAAGTAGAAAGTACAGGTATTTGAGTTCAACATGTAAGAAAGTAGAAAGTACAGGGTATTTGGGTTCAAAATGTAAGAAGTAAGAAAGTACAGGATATTTGTGGTTCAACATGTAAGAAGTAGAAAGTACAGGTATTGGAGTTCAACATGTAAGAAGTAGAAAGTACAGGTATTTGAGTTCAACATGTAAGAAGTAGAAAGTACAGGTATTTGAGTTCAACATGTAAGAAGTAGAAAGTACAGGTATTTGTGTTCAACATGTGAGAAGTAGAAAGTACAAGTATTTGAGTTCAACATGTAAGAAGTAGAAAGTACAGGTATTTGTGTTTAACATGTAAGAAGTAGAAAGTACAGGTATTTGAATTCAACATGTAAGAAGTAGAAAGTACAGGTATTTGAGTTCAACATGTAAGAAGTAGAAAGTACAGGTATTTGAGTTCAACATGTAAGAAGTAGAAAGTACAGGTATTTGTGTTCAACATGTGAGAAGTAGAAAGTACAGGTATTTGAGTTCAACATGTAAGAAGTAGAAAGTACAGGTATTTGTGTTCAA